>NC_141155.1:57041181-57288681 GCF_053477565.2 Lygodium microphyllum
TGTGTTCTTTACATAGATTCCTTGATGTGAAAGGTTTCTCAAAGGCATTGCTTTGGGTCAATTGACAAGAATTCTATCACAAACAACTAATTAGTAACAATGAGCATGAACCATAAAAACATTAATGTAGGTAAGTGCTCATTGAGGTTATGAAACAATGGCACAACAACATCAATAGATCTATACAAATACAAACTTTGAAGAGTGGACTTTAGAATAGGTAAAATAACTAAAAAGAAGGCTTATTGAGAGAGAGAGAGGAACAAACATGCCAAAAAATTCCCACCATCATGATGCTGATCTTTGATGACCACTCTTCGATATCTGCACTTCTCATGTATTCAACATTACAAATGGATCCTTCTCGGTATGCTCTATGCATCTAATGTTAATTCACATGAGAGAACGGGAATGAGAAATCAAGATGAATGGAGACATGGAGGGTAAAAAGTGATAGATGGAGTGCTATGCTAAAGCATATTGAAGACTTTCCAAGTTTGTTAGTGGTTGTTTGTAGCATTAACAATATTTTTCATGTGTTTTTCATGTAAGGGTTTATATTTTGCGCATATTTTATTCTTGTGATGATTTATTATTGAAAATGCCTATGAGATGAATATGATTGACTTCGTTATTTTCGTGACAATTTTAGAGTAATTCTCATAAATATGATTTTTAAATAATATAAATAGCTAAAAATAATAAAATATAATAAAGCAAAGATCAATAATTGAAAACTAGGAGAGTGTCTTCAATCATAAAACATGTCATATCTTATTCATAAAAACTAGAAATTAGGGAAAACACTCAAGAGCAAAAAATGATGGTCGATACCATAAGGGTAGCCTCGGTGCCATCCCATTCTACCTAGATTAAGAAAGAGCATAATGAATCAATCTTTGCATGCTAAAATGTTATATTTTCTTATTTTTTGGTATGCTTAGGACATGTGTGTGGTATATTCTACTTAAGATAATAGGAGATAGGAGGGCACCATACCTTAAGTAGGTGTAGCAACACGCTTGGTGAATCTTTGAGAGTGCCATACATTGGATTCAAGGTCAAAAGATAGAAAGGATTAAGTATAACTTTCTTTTTTTACTTTTCATTACCAAACTCAAGCCAAAGTTCTAAGTTTATACACTAATCTTTCCCTTGCACAAGATGTAGCATTAGTCCAAAAGTCAAACGATCTTTGGTTCTTATCAATGCAACACATTGAGAAAAACAATAAAGAATGTATAAGTTAACTAGGGTTAGTTATATATAGAAGTTAATGTTTTGTTGTTTTTGGAATCCAGTAGTCATTGATAAAAATTTAGATTATACTCCAATTCATCAAAAGCATCCAAGTCAGTTGGTTTGGTAGCCAGTCCACAAAGTAATCAGATTGTCAAGCAAAAGAAGGTCTTATGAAGCAATTGGCTATATGTAATTTCTCTTGAATTAGAATCTTATCAAGCAAAGGGTGATATTTCAATTGTGATGGCATGTCTAGATTGTGAGCTAAGATGATACGACTGCAATGAAGTGGTCTCATTGTAAGTTGCGTTAGGTTGAAGTGTATTGATTGTATGCCGTTGCTCAGCCATTTTCACAAGATGACTACCATTGCAAGAAAAGTCAAGTTGATGAGAAAACTACTTCTACAAGAATGGGCTTGAGGAATGGCAATTCTACTCAAGCTCATTAGTTATTAATAACTAATCTTTGATTTTGGTCACAAAACCATAAGAGAGAATAATTTCAACAAGCTTTTGCAAAATAGGTGTTCACTCTCTTCCCAAGTGGGATGCCATTTGGAAGCAGCTTGAATTGCCTCATTGTTAGCAAGGCCTAAATCAATCATTGTGAACAATTTGGCATAGGTGGTGAATATAGCATCAAATTGGAGTAGCCATTCTATTTCAAATGAATTGTTTTTGTTTTCCAAATTAATAGCCTTGCTACTTAGTGGCTGACACTCAGTTGACATAGTAGCAAAGATTTCATACGAGTAGGCGAATAATGTGTTGACATATCGAGCTCCACTCGTGATACGCCAGGGTGACCGTTGTGCATTTATGTCACCGGCGCGTTAGTTGCGGACGCGGTTGGTACACCGCCCCTGAATAATAGCTACACGATAGCTATCCTTATCTACTCTAGTTTGTGGCTCAGTTAGTATGCCATCTTAGTTAGTTGAGTTTGGTTTGAGACCCATATATACAGGGTTCTTCTATTTCTTTGTAACAGAGTTCATTTGGCTTCCACAACTAAGAAGAGGAAAACTGTTTTCAGCCTCCACCCTTGTGTGTATTCCCCCATTGTGCAAGCAAGATAGCTACAAGTGAGATTCCTTCCTTCTCTCCCACAATCTTGACATGGTATCAGAGCCTTGTTCGTGGTAAGGAGCTCAAGAAAGCAAGCCAAGCTCGCGGTGTTCTGGTAAGAGGAGCAGTGTTGCTTTCATTTTCTGTTTTGGGAGCAGATCTCTGCAGGTAGCACAGCCGGAAATTGCAGGAGTGCATTGTCTCAGGTTGAGACGCCCTTCGCGGTGAAGCAAGAGGGCAGTATATGTTGCGGGACAGAGCTTTAGCTCTTGGCGACCCTGTTTTTTTGATTTGAGGCCATTTCGGGGCCTGTTCTGGAGGCGGAAGTTTTCTGCACGCACTCAGGAAAAAGCCCAGTTTTATGCTGTGCAGCCACTGTTCTGCAGGTCGGTGAATAGTTACTGTAAACATTGCATTGTATACTTGTGCCCAGAGGCATTGGGAGCTACAGAATCATCCCTGTTGCCTGTTGCTACAAAATCGTCACTAGGAAGTGACTGTGTGGTCAAATACCACTTTCGCCAGTTTTGCAGATTTTCCCTTGTGAGGGTGAAGCTGTGGTTTTTGCAGTGACAAAATTTTTTGCAGTCATCTGTAATGGCATCTGATTCTCTTTCACAGATTGTCACTGAAAAGCTTGACAAGAACAACTTCCAAGCATGGAAGTTTAGAATGACAAATTTCCTTATGGGAAAAGGATATTGGGAATTTGTTGCAGGAAATGAAGAAGAACCAGTTCTTCTTGATGTTCCCAATCAACAGCAAATGCAGGCATTTAAAGCATGGCATGAGAGAGCCAGGAAAGTTATGTACTGGCTGTCTATCAGCATTTCAGACTCTATGATTGTGCATATTCAGGATGCAAGTACGCCAAAGGAGGCATGGGATACTCTGTCAAAAATGTATAGCACAAATACGCAAGCGAGGAAAATGCAGCTCAAGCAAGAGTTGCATAATGTGCAAAGAGAAAATATGAGCATCAATGACTACCACATGAAGGTGAAGAAGATTGCAGATGCACTTGCTTCCATTGGGTCGCCAGTGGAAGATGATGATTTAGTTTCTGTGACCTTGAATGGTCTAGGAAAGGATTATGCGCAGTTTCGGACATCCATTTCCGTCCGTGAAAGATTTCCTGATTTTGAAGAATTGATTGCTCTTCTAATTTCTGAGGAGCAGAGAAATGGTGGTGCATCTTCTTCAGGAGGAACTTCAAAAGAAGCTGTCTTCTACTCAAATGCTGGAAGAGGTAGAGGCAGAGGTAGAGGAGGCCGATTTGGAGGCCGTGGTAGAAATCAGAATATGCAGCAAACTCAAGAAAACCAGTCCTATGGAGGAGGACGTGGTAACTCTAGAGGCAGGGGGAGCCAAAGAGGTCGTGGTGGATGGCAAAGAGGCCAAAATACAAACAGTAATGTTGAATGCTACTACTGTGGTAAAATGGGTCATATGGCTAAAGACTGCTATAAAAAGCAGAATGACATCATGAATGGAAAATTGCAACAAGGGAATTATGCATCTTCTAGTAGACAGGGTGATGACAGAAATGAGCATTTGTTCATGGTGCAGCACATGAACAATTCTGTGACAAGTGGAGAAGAAAGCAACGATGTATGGTATGTTGACTCAGGTGCATCAAACCATATGACAGGTCATGCAGAATGGATGGAGGATGCAAGGAAAATGGAAAAACCAGGATTTGTGGAGACTGGTGATGATACTGCACATCCTATTGTGCAGATTGGGAAAATTCCTTTGTCTATGCAGGATGGGAAAAAGAAATACCTGTCCGATGTATTTCATGTCCCGAATATCACCAAGAATCTGGTTTCTGTTGGTCAAATGGTTGAGCAGGGCTTGCAGGTCAGATTTAATCCTCATGGATGCTTTGTTGAGGATATGAAAAATAAAGGTCGCTTGATAGCAAAAGGAAAGAAGAAGGGCAGAATGTTTACATTGGATGCAGACATGCCTGAATTGAGTGCAGCAATGTTTGCACATGGGACCGGTGTAGTTGCAGATATTGATATCTGGCATAAACGCATTGGTCATGTTAATGTACAGCGACTTAAATCAATGCAGGCCCAAAATATTGTTGCAGGATTGCCTAAGTTCAAGGTTGCAGAAATGCATAAGGTATGTGAAGCCTGTCAGTTTGGAAAACAAGCAAGGAAACCATTTCCTAGAAATGTTCAAGAGAGTGAGAAGCCATTGGAATTAATCCACTCTGATGTGTGGACTACTAAAGCTGCATCTCTTGGAGGCTGTCATTATTTTGTCAGTTTTATTGATGACTATAGCAGAAAAGTTTGGGTGTATTTTATGAAAAAGAAAAGTGAAGTTTTTGGGCATTTCAAAACTCTTAAAGCTATGGTTGAAAAAGAAACAGGTCTGCAGATAAAATGCCTAAGGTCAGATGGAGGGGGAGAGTACCTCTCAAATGAGTTTGCAAGGTTCCTGCAAGAGCATGGCATAAAGCAGCAATATTCATGCAGTCATACCCCACAACAAAATGGAATTGCAGAAAGGAAAAACAGGCATATTGGAGAGGTATCTCGTGCCATGCTCAATGAAAAAGACTTGCCAGATTTTTATTGGGCTGAAGCAGTTGCTACAGCAGTCTACATAATGAACAGGACTCCCACTACAGCAATACATGGAATGACTCCAGAGGAGAGGTATACTGGTAGGAAACCAGATATTTCTCATTTGAAAATTTTTGGTTGCATTGCCTATGTACATGTGCCAGATGAGCTGAGATCCAAGTTGGATCCAAAAGCTGAGAAGTGCATCTTTATTGGTTACTCTCTGCAGCAAAAAGGGTATAGATGCTATAACCCTTCTACTCGTAAGTTTACAGTGAGCAGAGATGTTGTTTTTGATGAGATGAGTAGCTGGTATAAACCAGTAAATGTGATTGATGATGTAGATGCACAAAATGGTAATGCTGCACAAAATTCACAGCAGCAGTCACAAAATATTAGTGGACCTGGAGCGTCCTCTAGTAGTGGTTCACAATCTTCGCCATGGACAGGCAGATTGAGATCAGGAGAATCTTCTCAAAGTAATGCAGATAGTGGTATGCAGGTATCACGAAAAGGAAAAGAGAAGGTTGATCAGCCCATGTTTGATGTGAATGCAGGTCACTCTTATGTGGATGGAGAATCCAGTGGCTCAGAACAGAGCATTGATGATGAGTTGGGTATTCCTTCTATTGTTACACCTGGAGTAAGGAAGACTAGGGATGTTTTGAGAGCACCTGGGAGTGAACCCACTTTGCGCAGGTCTACCAGAGTTAGGTATCCTGTGGATAGGCTGAAATATGATGGATTTACAGCCATTCACTATGCATATATGGTCAAGGTGATACATGAACCAGAACCCACTTCTTTTGAGCAAGCCATGGGAAAAGAAAAATGGGAGAAAGCCATGGATGAAGAAATGGATGCCTTGGAAGCAAACACTACGTGGGAATTGGTGCCTTTGCCTAAAGGTAAGAATGCAATTGGCTGTAAGTGGGTTTATAAGGTGAAGCACAATGCAGATGGTTCTGTGAACAGATACAAGGCAAGATTAGTAGTCAAGGGGTATGCACAAACATATGGCATTGACTATGAAGAAACATTCAGTCCAGTTGCAAGGATGGCAACCGTAAGAGCAGTCATTGCTATGGCTGCATCAAAGGGATGGTCTTTACATCAGATGGATGTAAAGAATGCCTTCTTGCATGGTGATTTGCAAGAAGAGGTATATATGGAGCAGCCACCAGGTTATGTGCATGCTGTTCATCCTGAGTTTGTTTGCAGGTTGAAGAAATCTTTGTATGGCTTGAAGCAAGCACCTAGAGCATGGTCTGACAAGATAGGACAGTATCTTGTCACTATTGGCTTTCAGATTTCCAAGGCAGATTTCTCACTTTATGTGAGAAAAACAGAGAAAGGTATTATGCTACTTGTCATTTATGTTGATGATTTGATTATGACAGGTGACAGTAATGAAGATATCCTTCATGTGAAAATGCTATTGAAGCAGAAGTTTGAGATGAAGGATTTGGGAGAGCTGCGTTATTTCTTGGGCATTGAGGTGATTAGATCACCAAGTGGGATACAGCTCTTGCAGAGGCAATATGGATTGGACATGCTGTCCAAATATGGGATGACAGGCTGTAAGCCTATTTCAGTTCCTTTGGAGCAGAATGTGAAGCTGAGCGCAGATGCAGGTGAGCTTCTGGAAGACCCTACTATGTACAGACGCATAGTAGGAAGCTTGATTTATATGACTATTACCAGGCCAGATTTGAGCTATGCTGTTGGATTGGTAAGTCAGTTTATGCAGGCTCCAAGGAAACCACATTTGGATGCGGCTAGACGCATACTCAGGTATGTGAAGTCCACATTGCAGTATGGACTATTTTATGAGATTGGGGTTCAGATACAGTTGCATGGATACACTGATGCTGATTGGGCTGGCAGTATTTCTGATAGACGATCTACCAGTGGATATGTGTTCTCTTTTGGGAGTGCTGCAGTCACTTGGAGCAGCAAGAAACAGCCTACAGTTGCCTTGTCGAGCACAGAGGCTGAGTACAGGGGTGCAGCAATGGCTGCATGTGAGGTAGCTTGGTTGCATAAGCTACTTTATGATATGCATCAGTCTACAGATGGGCCAGTTGTCATTTATTGTGACAACATGAGTAGTATACACTTGGCAAATAACCCAGTCTATCATGCTAGAACAAAGCACATTGAGGTGCATTATCACTATGTGCGAGAGAGGGTTTTACTAGGTCTTATTGATCTAGTTTATGTCAGCACAGAGGATCAGGTAGCTGACATATTCACGAAGGCATTGGGCGCAGAGAAGCTGCGCAAGTTCAGAGACCTGCTTGGTGTGCAGGAATTGGGATTGAGCTCGAGGGGGAGTGTTGACATATCGAGCTCCACTCGTGATACGCCAGGGTGACCGTTGTGCATTTATGTCACCGACGCGTTAGTTGCGGACGCGGTTGGTACACCGCCCCTGAATAATAGCTACACGATAGCTATCCTTATCTACTCTAGTTTGTGGCTCAGTTAGTATGCCACCTTAGTTAGTTGAGTTTGGTTTGAGACCCATATATACAGGGTTCTTCTATTTCTTTGTAACAGAGTTCATTTGGCTTCCACAACTAAGAAGAGGAAAACTGTTTTCAGCCTCCACCCTTGTGTGTATTCCCCCATTGTGCAAGCAAGATAGCTACAAGTGAGACTCCTTCCTTCTCTCCCACAATCTTGACATAATGTTTAGCGGCATTGATTTGAAGATGAGCTTGAGTAACATTCTTTGAAGTATTCAAGGATTCATCTACCATAACTTGGTCTGACTGGTGGAGTGAGTTAGTAGGGACATTAGTAGCTTTGGTTTTATAACCTAGAGTCTCAAGCACACTTCTTTCTGCTACTATATCCTTGTTCATAGAAGGTTTATGTACATCATTCTCATTTATGTCATTTGATAAACATTCATTTTGATGGTGGTAGAAGTAGAGGAAAGATGAGGTTCAGTGTTACTTAGCCTTGGGATAAACCAATCAAAGATGTTAAGATTGTATTGAAGAGATGCATAGGTATCAAGAAACTATGGGTCTCGAGTGAGGCAAAAGAAATCTCTAATGATGTCAAAAATCACATTGCCTTATTCCAATGGACTCATAGCAAGTCTAGAAAGGTTGACATCGTGGACAATTGTGAGCACTCTCAAGGATGTAGGTGCTACATATGTCTTGTTATGCATGGAAGTCTGGAGAGTCTTTCTTTGCTCGGTAATAGTCATGAGCTGGTTGCCATATTTTGCTGCTAGATCCTAATTAGAATACAATTTTTGGTCAAATGCACTATGTCCATCTCCTTTCTATGCTAATGCTACAACTTCTTCTTACTTGCCTTGCAATCCCTAGTGTGAAAAATGGCAATCAAGCAATGTTTTTGCTCCTTAGCCTAGTCATTTGCTTCATGACTTCTCCCACAATTATTGGATAACACCAATAGATCTATGCTTGCTCTTCTTAGGTCAAAGGTCATTCTAAGAGATTCTCATCCTTAGCAATTGAAATTCCAATATCAACACAAACATACGTACAAACAAGTAAAGGAAATAGTGCTTTATCCAGTTCCTTGGGACTCTTAGTTTTTGATTGATAATCTTATTGTCCCATCTTTTCTAACTTCTCCTTCATAGATCACTTGATTGGCTTAGGCTTCAATGCTCTACAGCTTCTGGCCAAGAAGAATGGGACCTGCGAATCAACGAATTCATCATGATCTTTGGGTCATTGGAGTTTGTATTCTCTTGTGAAATAGAAGTACTAAAGGCTTGGTCCTCAACTAAAGTGACAATTTTGGTCACAATTGAAGGTTGTGACTATGTGGGTTGTATCTTGAAATGAGAAGTAGCAACAACAGATTCAATGGGTTTGTCAATCTTGTCAATCAAATATGATGGTGCACTTGGATCCTCAAACTGATTACAAATAGTCTCAAACTTGAAAGTTCTAGAATTATTATTTGCAACACTCTCAAAGGGAGGTCACCAATCCATTGATGTTTGTTGAGCTATCTCTAGTGGATTCTATTTCTTTGGATGAATTGAATTGGGCTATTATTACTAGATTTTGTGTTTGGGCTTAGGTGACAAAATTTTCTTATGGATTTGGAGACATTGGCCAATAAGATAGACTAGGAGCTTCCTAGGGTTGTTACTTGTCAACATGTGAGGGATCCATCTTCTCCTTCTTTGAACCTCTTGTTTTAGCATGAGCAACATCATTATTAGGAAGTGGCTAATTTGTTCTTTCTTATGATTAGATGACTTCATAGGTAGTAGAGGGTCTTGTCTGGATTAGCAATTGCTTCAAAATGTTGCACTCTAGATGTAGGTGTCTCTTCTTGATAGATTAGAAGTGGCATTTTAGTAGTAAGCAAAGACTTCTCTATCTCTAATTGGTCTGGGCCCTTTGTCTCCTTGTTCATCTTGGCTCTTGATCTAGATTTGCATTTGGGTCTCTTTCTTTTTCCATTGGATTCAAATGGGACTTGGACTATGGTCAATGAGGTGGCTATGCAGGAAATTTCAATAACCAAATTCAACAATCTCTCGCATAAAATCCTTGAGCATGCAACAATGCTTTGGAAACCCACTACACCTTTGTGCTAGCTTTCCATTGAAGCTTCCAATTATATGTCATGGAAATCCTCTTCTTTTGGATGAATTTCTCTTGCAAAAAGCTTTAGAAGCTATTGTAATATTCATAGTTTTGGTTTGCCTTTCAGATAGGATCCTTTCCCTTCTCTTGAGAAGAGATAGGGTTGCCTTTGCTAAAAGTAGTGACTATCTGGATGTTTGGTAAGCTTAGTTGTATCTTTGTGCTACGTAGTTCATTTTGCATTTGGTTGCATGCTTGAAAGGTATTCCAAATAAGAGTTCCGTGTCCATATCCTCTCAATTTGGAAGCACATAGAAAATGATGGGTATGCTCTCAATCTCTACCGTTAGGAGAAAAATGGATCTTCCTAGGAGAGAATGTGGTGATCCTCCATATGGTCAAATAGTTGCATTTTTTGGTACAAAATCAAGTTGACCAATCTCAATCCATAAATCATAAGTCAGGATACTATAGTCTAAACCTTGATCAATGAGAGTATCAATGATGAGATCTAGCTTGGAGTTAGTTTGAGCTTGAGATATGTAGGACATATTAGCTCATCATCATCCAAGTTAGTATTCATGGCTTTGACCTTTTAGATGTTAGGTTGAGTAGACCAAGTTTGGGTACTACTAGAGGCCTTGTATGTTGTATAATCATGATACATGTGAGTGATGCCACACTCAATGCATCTTTGGTCAACCTTTGTTATTTTATCTATCTCCATTTGGTGCTCTAGCAATAGCCTTGGTTCATGAGTTGCTAGCTCAATCATCTTGTCAAGATAGAAATATTCCTATTCCTAATATTTCAGAACTCATAGAGCTAAGGTCTTGTTTGCTATTAAGCACTCAACTAAGTATCAAGCTTTGAATAGCTAGATGAAACTTGCAACTCTTCTTGCTATGAATAATTCTTGTGTGGTCTTTTGTGTGCTTCTTCTCTTTGAATCTCGAGACTTGTCAATTCTTCCTTGATCTCTCAAGTTTGTTTCATGGAGTACCCATTCTTCAAATTTATCTCCTTTTGGTCAAGCCTCCTTGTGATCTTGCACGAAATGCAAGTGTTTGTGGCCCTTTAATCATATACCAACGTTTTGGGAAGGCTCCTTTTTGGACCTTGCTTACAATACTTGTGGATCCTTTGTCTTGAGATTGAATCAACCTTGTGAGCTTGGATGTGGCTATTTAGGGTCCTTTAGCAAACGAGTTGGCTTTCTTATCAAGATAGTCAATTGGAAACAAAGTATGTTTCTTGACACTCTAAAGTTCAAGTAGCCATGCCAAAAGGCAAAACCACATTGTAAGTTTTGGTCAATGAAGCAATTGAACCCTGCTCGAGTTTGGCACTAAGAAAAGAAGGAAGAATGAATTGACTCTAAGCTTGGAATTCTCAATGCAATAGTTGATCTGAAGCTTCATTGATGTTGAAATTGTGGGCTCTAGAGTTGGCTTCTCCTCTCAATCCCTTCTACCTTGGTGCACTCCTTGAATGGGACTTGAAATGATTCAAAGTTGGCTTAGTACTCTTGATAGGTTTGTCAAAAACTTCTTACTCATTTGGCTCTTGCAATAATTGGAATTGAGCATGCATTGGCAGCTTGGTTGGACAATTTCCCCTCCTCAACTTGCAGTTTGTCCTATGCCTAGATATGGAAGTGATGGTTGTGGTTGTGTACTATAATCCTAAATGACATTTGGTGATGTTAGCCTAGTATATGTTGCATTGATAGTATGTGTGCTAGGTCCTCATGATATGACAAAGTGTCTCCTGGGTTATTTGCTTGAGTTGGGAAGCCTTCTCATTGAAGTCTTAAGGCACTATGGTGTTTCTTTCAATTTAAAAACATACAAGTTCTCAAGACACTTTGAGACACTTAAATTTTAAAACACAAGCATGTATTGTGCAAAATCAAGCTTTCTTTCTTTTCAAAGATCAAGGTACACTTGTGCAAGCAATGCCAAATATATCATTGTTACCAAGGGAGCAATGTGTTTAGACTAGCCTTATTCAATGCAAGGACTAGACTCCTTGATGCAATTAGATTCAATTTGTGAAAGGATGGACATGTGTTTGCAAGGAATTGGGTGTGTATGGGAGTAGCATGGAAGTGAAGTCCTAGTCCCCTCGTGTGAAAGTGATGTAGTGTGGGAGTGATCCTAATGAGGGAGTGATCATAGTGTGGAAATGAGGTGGATTCTAGGTCTAGTATGGGAGTGAAATTACCTGCTAGTGTAAGAATAGTGCAAGAGTGACTTGATTGCATAGTGCAAGAGAGAACTTGATCTCATAATGCAAGTGTGAACTCTACTTGCCTAGTGCAAGAATGAACTTATCTAGTGTACGAGTAAAATTTCCTAGTGCAAGAGTGATCTTCTAGTGGAAGAGTGAATTCATAATACAAAAGTGATCTCTAAGAGTGATCTTCTAGTGGAAGAGTGAATTCATAATACAAAAGTGATCTCTAAGAGTGATCTTCTAGTGCAAGAGTGAATTCCTAGTGCAAAAGTGAACTCAACTTTCCTAGTGTAGGAGTGATCGTTTCCTAGTGCAAGAGTGAATTTTTAGTGCAAGGGTGAGCTTAGTGCAAGTATAATCTCTAATGATGATATTCTAGTGCAAGAGTGATCTTTACCTAGTGCAAAAGTGAACTTTCTTGGTGCACTTAAGGGAGTGTGTCAGTGAATGAATGGTGTGAGGGCAAGGTGCATGTATGGGATGTGTGTGTAGGGTGTACAAATGGGGCAAGTGTTTTATTTGTGTGTAAATCTGTTTGTCTATGTGAATGATCTATTTTTGGGTGATTGTATGAACAAGGTGCTTAAGAAATGGAGCTAGTTGACTAGGGTCACCGAACATACCCAACTTGAGGACCCTTAGGTGTAGTATAATGTGCATGCATATTCTTCTTTTTTTGGCTTTTCTCTCCTCTTTTTCTTTTCTTTTTAATTTTTTTTCACACTTTTTTTTTCTCTTTTTTTCCCTACCTATTCTTGCATAGTAATAGTTTTGTATAACTCTGCATGCAGTCTAGCAAAATTGAAATGGAAGTATAAGAGATTGAAAGGCTCATTGCGATAGTAGACTTGGCTAAAAGAATGGAATTGTGAAATGGAGTGTGTACAATGAAGATGGAACATTGAACTTGGAACTTTAAAGCACATTTCTTTATTGCTGAAGAACAACAATGTTGATGAAGACTTGTAGTGTTGATGAAGCAATTGTGACTTCTCCTTTGGAGGAGGTAGATGGCCATCGTATGTTGCAATCAAGGTTCAACTTCATGGAAGCCTTCTTGATGATGGTTCTCTAAGAAATACAAAGAGATGCATGCATGGAAAGTATAAGGGTTTGTCTTTGCACATACGCACTAATTTTTAGTCTCTTTGTTTGAGCATGTGGTATACACTTGGCACATTACATATTTTATCTAGCATATAAAAATGCATTGTAATTGTTTTCTCGTGATGAAGTGTATGTGAGAAGGTCCAAGCCATAGAGAGGTTTGTGGTGTCAAGTGGGTCAAGTGAGAAAGAGAGGAATAAGTGATGCATTGCAAATAAAATATGGGGCCAATCCTAACCAGATAGGATATTTGTAATAGAGGCCAAAATATTTAATCAAAGAGACTACGCTTGTATTTCATGGGGTGTCTACACCCTTTCTATTTGGGATGATCCTTTCTTGGAGTTTGGGATGAGGCAATTAGGGATTAGGCTACAAAATGTAGTGTTCAAGTGTAGTGTGAGATTCTCTTGAGAGCCTTCCAATCTTGTTGATGGTGGCCACAAGGCCATGGGGGAATGGGTTGAGTATGCTTAAGGGTGAGAGAACCATTGTGGGATGATATTAGGTCCTGATAGGTCATGCATCTCTACTTAATGGATTCCTAATAGGGCCTAAACATGATTCATGTATGTATGCCTTTTCACCAGAAGTGTGTGTGTGTGTGTGTGTGTGTGTGTGTGTGTGTATACTTAGGCAAGAGTGAGCTAGAGATCTCTCATATTCAATTAGAGGAACATGAAGAGTGATTAAGGAGATGAGCAAAGATATTTCACAAGTACTCCCCCTATCATAGTAGTTCTAGTTCACTTAAAGCTAGGGCTCTTACAAACCCTCATGTTAAGAAAAGTCCTAATGCTTGTAAGAATGAGATTTTACCCCTCAAAACAAAGTGGTTATCCATTTAATGTGGCTACAGGTTGGTTATTCTCCTCTAAAAAAGTAATTATTCCCATTTTTTATTCCACTACACATTCATGGTCATTGAAGGCCTATGAATTCCTCTATCTTGCAATCAGACTCTTACTAGATTACCTACTTTGTTTTTCTTTTTTCCACTTGAATCGCACTCAAATGCCTACTCTTTTTCTCTTTTCTCCAATTGAGTACCTACTCTTGTAATATCCTCCCCCTCACCCATGTGAATGGGGGCTTGAGGGGGGAAAATTTTATTAAGGTTTAAAAAGACATTAATTTTTAAACACTTACCTACGTACATCAACTAGAGTACCGCTGCTAGCTTGCCATGCCCTCACCATCATCTTGGATCTAAAGAGTGACATCATAATCATTGCACTAATTGCCATGCAACCAAAGGCTAATAAGGACTATATATATTATATATATGATATATATTATATAGATATAGATATAAATAAATAAATAAATAAATAAATATAGAGAGAGAGAGAAGGGAAGAAGGAGGTGAGAGGAGTGTTGGGGGTAAAGGTGCTTGTGCCCAGCCACCCGTGTATTACTACATTGAGATAGTACCTGCACACTTGTACACTGCAAGTTGCAAGAACCCATCACTGTCACTTCATTATTTATTCTTTTAGTGACATTTGAATAAAGGAAAGGATGGTCACACATTGTGACTGTTGGAGTTTACATACATACATACATACATACATACATACATACATACATACATACATACATACATACATACATACATACATACATACATACATACATACATATATATATATATATATATATATATATATATATATATATATATATTGCTCCTTCCACCACAGCTCTTTCTTTTGCTTGTGTGCTTCCACTCTGGGCTCACTCCCTTCAATTGGTATTAGAGCCAAACTTTTCGAGGAGCTTCTTTATCCTTTGCTTTAGACTAGATTCAAAGCTTCAACTCAAGGTTTCATGGTAGCCATTATTTCATTCTCTCGAGGTATGCATTGAGTATTTCCTTCTTCTGTCTTGTTCCAGCTTGCTCCGTGCTTGTTGAGGAGCTTCAGGGTATTATCAATGGTATTTATATGTTTCTAGATTATGTATTGAGCTTTTTCTCAGTGGGTTATACATTTGATAGTTCTCTTCATTCACCCTTGAGACCTATCATGTGCATGATATCTATGCCTATTGCATACACAATTTTTGAGACACTACAATTGTAACAATCTTCAGTACTGGTTGTTCATGGCTTCTTCCATCTTGGTTGCTTATTTTTGGTTATTGTGGGAGCTTTTGATCGACTGACAAGACCCACAGACTACTTATTTCTCAAGCGTTTCAAGCCGAATGCCAATGTCTACCTCTCACATAGCCATACATGCTCTCAAGTCTATGAGTATAGTGAGCTTACCTCAATGCCTGCTCTTTCGAGCACACTGGTAGCCCCACGATTCGAGATGCAAGCTCTAGCAACCTCAATCCTCCACTTTCAAGCTCCATCCTCCATAGCCGCGCATAAGACAAGAGAATAGAAGAGAAGAGAAGAAGAGAGGAGAAGATGGAGAGCTTCTCCACCATGGTCCCTCACCCTCACACACTCATTCCCTCACACTCTCAGACTCCCTCTCTCAAGCACAAGCACAAGTAAGCAAGCAAGAAGAAGAAGAGAGATACTTTTGCCACACACCAAGAATGAGCTTCTCTATTCACTTTTTGGCTTTTATACATGCCCTCATCCCTTTGGGGACCCATTTGCTTTTTTATATGACTAGCCATCTTGCCAAGGTCCTCTTTTCCTATTCCCCTCTACTTATATTATGCCTTTACCCATGCAGTTCTACTATTCACAACTTGCATATGAGAGAGCATGGCACTCTTTTACAAAAATTTAGGGGTGCTTTTACATTTTAAAATATGCATTTGCCTTCGCCTTGACTTGCAAGGTTGTCGTTGTGCTTTTGGGCTCTTCTTCTCTTATTCTTTAGTTGGGCTGACGTTTTGCACCTTGCTTCACATTTTTGAGTTTTTTTGAATTTTATTTTTCTTCCTTTTTCTCTGCCTTGCGTTGGGGTTAACATTACCTCCCCCCCTAGTTAAGTTCCAGCTCCATGGCCCTTGCGGAACTTTATTGATGAGGGCTTGGATGATTGAAGGGTGGTCGTGTGAATCAGTGATGGGGCTTTCATGGGGATTGGACATGGGAGAGAAGCATGTCAAAATGGTTGAGTTTGTGGAGGCTGAGGGTATATTGAGTGGGGGACGGGGGCCTCCAAAGTCGATGGTTAGAGCGCAGGTTGTTGGATTCTCTTGAAAAAGAAAAGAGAGTGCACTACTTGGGGGTGTGCCCACCTCACCGTGCCATGCATCATGTCTCTGCCATTGGAACTAGGAGTTGGGTCAAATCATATGTAAGCTTGAGGCGTTGTCCCACACTTGAGGACCTAGTTTGTGTATGGGGAAAGTGTGGTGAGTATAGTTAGGGAGATAGATCTAACCATAGGCAAGTGTGACCTCCCTAGGTGTGTCCTGCCCTTGATTTGCATTAAAGCATAAAGGGGGGGAAAAGGGGCTAGGGGGTTAAGAATGAAGTCGGCCGACCAATGTGCCTAACTTGAGAACCCCTAGGTGGAGTGATTGTGGCACTCATCAAGTGACGTGTGTTTTCCCTTTTTCCCTTTGATCTTCTTTTTCCTTCTTGCTCTTGTCTTTCTTTTTTCTCTTTTCTTTCTCTTTTTCTTTTTCTTGTTTCCTTGTTCTTTTTTTTTTCTTTTTCTCTTTTTTGATTTTCTCTTTTTTTTTGAATGTGTACAAGGAACTAATCCTTAGATTCTGGGTTGTGAGAGAAGGAGGCAGGAGGCTTAAGCGATTTGCTAATGAAGCTCCTACATTGCATATAGTCCTTTAGGTTCATGCGTACATGCAGAAGAGTTGTAGACAAAAATGGATGACTACACCTAGTGAATTGGTTGTCATTCATGTTTTCTAGTAAGGCCACACAAAAGGATGGGAGGAGGGTGGCTCTCAACATGAGCTTGGCCATAATGCAACTATCTATGCTGGCAATCAAATCAAAAAATAGGGGTGGTAGGTGGTATTCGTGAGAGGTAGGTAGTTTCATAAGAAAAACCCTAAGTAGCCTAAGGTAATTGTAGGTTGTGATAAAGGCAGGATCAAGTAGGAGGAGAATTCACTAAGGAAGTGGGAGATCGAGGTTCCTAGGTCATTTTTGGAGAATATAAGAGCTTCCTCCAGCTTAGTAGCATTTACATTGTAGATTTTAGGGAATTCATGGAGCCATGGATGTTGGGGTTAAAGTGCACCCCTACCCTTCTTGAATATGGCATGTACATTGGGTCATTTCTTTCATAGCATAGGGTGCTGCAAAATGATATCCATGTGTTTATGTAATGGAGGGGAAATACTTAGGTCAAGTTGACCTAAGTATAAAAGGTGTAAGGGACACTGCATAGGGACCATTTTTGAAAAACATACATCTGTCATTTCACCTTCTTCACCTTCTTCCTTGTCCTTCCATGGCTGCCAGCCATTTCTCTCTCCTCTTCTTGCCTTTCTCTCTCTACTCCTAGTCTTTCTCTCTCCTCATCACCCTCTTTCTCTCTTTCTCTCTCCTCTCTACAGTCTCTCCCTTCTCTCCTTCTCTCTCCTAGGTCTCCTTCATTGCAGTTGGTATCAAAGCTTAGTTTTTAGATCCTTCCTTTCTCTCTCCTTTTCCTCAAATCTAGTCTCATTTTCCAAAAATAAACCCTAATTTTCAGGTTCACAGGCAGAGATGGCAGCTTTCTTGGAAGACATAGGCAGAGATGGCAGCTTTCTTGGAAGACACACAATAGGCATTGTAAGAAGCAGTGATGGAGCACCAATAGCAGGAGGAAAGGGCATACCAGGACCTCCAATAGGAGCCCAGCTCTATAAAGAAGCTGGTGATAACCCAAACTTTGCCTCTGCGGATGCTGTCACCATTCTTCCCAGTGCGGCCTCTCATGCTGGGAGGGACGTATGAGCTCTTGCCTGTTGTGGTAGATCCAGCACCAAGAGTAGCCAATCTAGGCCCATCATCTTCTAAGCTGGCGAGCTCGGAGTTGCGCTCTTCTATCTTGGCATTGGCGGCAACGCCGCCTGCACCTTTAGCCCTCTCCAGGAAGATCTCTTCTGTGGAAACAATAGTGAGGTTATCAGAGGCATTCTGGCCCACATCATCGCCGAATTTCTTCAAGTCGCACCACCTGGCAATAGAAGGGATGAGCATTATAAGAGTCTCATCGTGAACATTTGGGTGAGAACGATCTGCATGATCCAGCTTATGCCTACATACCAATCTCTGTGAATACACTCCCTTGGAAGAACTAGCTTCTCGTTCATCATATAACCTGAAGTTTTCACCATCTGCACCATCAAGAACCTCTAGATTGTGTACAAAAGAAGGCTCCACCACCTCTAACTTTCCATCAATATTGATGTCTGCAACCAGAGGAGTGGCATAAATTTTGGAACTAACTTTAGTTTGCCATCGCAACTCAACATGTCAAGGGCATTGAGTATTTGTTAATGCCAACTCATCCAGGATAGGGTGAGGGAGCTAATCGTTAGTGGCTTCTCATTGTTGGAATTTGTTGCTCTTGTTGTTCGCATCTGTGAGGACCTTGCAATGCGCCAGGGTTGACAGAAGTAGAAAGGCGAGAAGGATCTGCCATGGCCACATCACTGCAGTACTCGATTAGCTCGGGTTCAGTTCAGGAGGAGCATGTCATCGATGCTAGGAAAAACCCTTGTGGATGTTGCTGCTTCACTAGTTGACTTGTAGCAATGGCGACTATATATGTGGTAATGACTGGGAATGTGGTGTAAGATGCTATTGGGGGGGGGGGGCTGCTAGTAGCTTGGAGGAACTTGATGTGTTGATGAAGCTCATAGCCCAGTGTACTTGGCTGCTCAGGGTACGTGAAGCGTGGTAAAGAAACAAGTGGGGATGCCTAACTTTGTGTGATTAAACTAGTCAGCTATTGATTGAAAGGGAGGCTGGCAAATGGTGGCAAAGTGCCTTGGGATAAGTCTGTCAGTACCTGGGGGACCTGTGTTTGCACTGTCTATTCCAAAGCTTGAAGTGGAGTCCCCTATGTAGCTGCTAGAAACAGACAGCCTATCGCTTAGTTGTGATTGCCCAGTCTCTGACACAATATTTTGCTCCAATGGCTCCAATGGTTGAGTTATCTCATGTGCACAGTGATCTAAACTTGTCATTCAGCTGATTTGATGGTTTTATTGGCACACTTTGACCTTTGTTTGAGATGCTCTGATTCTAAACCACTGAGCTTGCTTCTTGGGCTTCAGATTGAATTGAGGACAGTTGACCATCATCTAAATCAAGTGCCTGAGGTTCCCTGTTATGAGCATAATCTGGATAGGTTTGAGGGGTAACTGCTCCCGGCTAAGCACGCTTTGATTCATCTTGAGCTGCCTTTGATGCAACCCAAGCACGTGCCTTTGCAGCCCATACTTCTTCTTAACTCAAACTAGGATTCTGGGCAGGATAACTCCAGGGTTGATAACCCCAATTACCATTTGCCTGCCATACCTGATTTTGTTGACCGTACATGTAAGTGAACTATGATGACACTGGTTGAGGGGTGAGGGAAGTATTATCTCTACTTTGTTGAGCATTGTGTTGGCTAGAAATAGGAGAATCTAGCTCTTTGGGCACAGTGGTAGGGTTAATCTTGCGAGGTTTTGGTTTTGCAAGTTGTGACTGATACTATCAGCCTTCAAATTCTGTATTGGTTTTATGAATGGCTTTGGCACATCTGCAATGCTGGTAGTATTCAAAGTTGATGATAATGCTTGTAGAGGGAGGGGCAGGAAATTGAGACAGCCAAAATGCTACTCGGTTTTGATACGTTTGAAGTCTGTGTCCGGAACACTTGTGCATGCAAATTAGTATAGAGAACTTCCAGAAAATGCGGCATGTGTGGAGCAAGAGTGGGGTCATTAGGATTCAAAGCCAAGAAAGCATCCTTGATCCACATCAGTTTCTTGCATGTGTCATTTGACATGTCATAGCCAAGCTACTGCACTAGAGACAAAATCACTCCTTGGCTCAAAGGAACTGGATTGTTCATAAAGAGTGTTCCAGGGTCTACCTGATTACATAACCAAGAGACTACTCCAACATTCTAAAGAAGACTGCCATTTGAAGGTTTATAGGTCCCACGGGTAGCACCCGTACTTTCAACAAGTGCAAGCAGCTTCCTTTGCCCACCTGCCAAATCTCCCTTTAAGGATGCAGCCAGAGAAGATGATGATGCCAATGCCTCCTGGAGTGTTGAGGTGAGAGAGCTATGAGAAGCAGCTAACTGCTGCTGTGCATGAGTGTGATGCTCAGACATGCTCTGACATGCCCTTCTAAAATGCTGCATCCACTTGCCCAAACATAGCTTGGCATGCCCTCTCAAAGGCATGAATCACTGATGCCTCAAGACAAGACCGCAGTGCTTCTTGCAAAGTCTGTTTACCAGTAGTTTGGAATTGAGCCTGCAACTGCCTGGACAATGAGGCCTCTATTTTAGCACCAACACTTTTTTCAAGTTGGGCAACACCTTTCTCATGGACCAGTAGACATGATACTTGCCAGTTGCCTCAAGCCAAGGTGCAGACTTTAGTTCAGTGCATTGTAAAGTGCAGACTGGAATAAATAGTTGATTTCAGACCCCTTTTGGTAGGGAACATTTATAGAAACATTCTATGACTGGTCTGGAAGGTTGGGATTTGGATGATTGTATTGAGACAAATGCCTTTCTCTCAACTGAATTCAGGGCTTGATCATAGCAATATTGTTCCGGAGTGTGAGAACTGATTTCAGGCTCTGCCATGAACTGCAGTTCCTTCTTTATTTGCTTGATCTGCCATAGTATCTTCCAGAGGAGATGCTTGTGATACTATTTACAAACATTGGGAAGCTCATTAGCTTGGAAGATTTCACGTTCTTTGCCAAGTCATAGCTTACCTATCATACAAGGGCAACAATAGCAGCACAAGTGGTAGAGAATGTAGTGGAATGCAAGTGGCAGCAGTGGAATACTCTAGATTTTAGTCTTGGTTCCATCAACACTAGCTGTAGATGTACTAGCAACAATATCAAATTCAGCAGAGCAGCAGTTCTGAGGCCAAAGTAGAAGCAAGAGTTGTGCTAGGTTGAGGCGACACCATGCGTAACATGCATAAGATGGAGGAAGTTTCTGAGGTAATTCTGCAACAGTCAATGCAATCACACCAGCCTTTTGAGATGCAATGGCAACCTTTTATTCAACAACTTAAACAACCATTAGCACATTACAAGCAACAACAGTTGCATCAAGAGTCTGGACAGCAACATAATGATTATGTTTATGCCGAATTTGGTCATACACGTTGTGTACCTTGCCACGGATATGGACAATCTAATTATTATGGGCAGAAGCTTGAGCCTTCTCATAGACATGCTGGGAATTATTACTACGGAAATCATCGAGAACCCTATGACTTTAAGGATCAGCAGCATGCATATGGAGATTCTTATGCAATGCAGGCGCAGCAAGCCAATGATTATGACCAGCATCATGCCAATACCTATGCTCATGGACTTTCCAATCATCATACTTATGGTTAGCCTAGGATGCAAGGACACCATTGTAGTCATGTTGGACAGTCATCATGCAATCTTGGGCAGCATGTTTATGGGCAACAATATGACCAAAGTTTTGGTAGTAGGCAATAACAAATAGATGTATTTGGGTAGCAGCATGAACATTTTTGTGACCCTCTGATGCGCAACAGGGCTATTATCACCATATGCAGTATGGACAGCATGAATATCATTATGAGCAGCATCCACATTGGTACGACCATCCATATGGACAACATGAGCATTATGGTCATGAGCATGGACATCCATCTGTTGTACATGAGCGGCAAGATGACTATGAGTAGCATGTCAGAACTATTACTGAGCTAACCGATGGTGATGACAATGTGTGTAAATTGCTATCTAAGGCTAAATGCATTAGACACCTTACTAGTGATACGATACGGGAATTGCATGCTGCGGGCTTATGCTATCGATGTGCTAAGCCAAAATCTTGTAATCATCAAGCCACATGCAGGACAAAGACTGCCAAAATACTTTTGGTATTAGAGTATTATGATGCAAAGGATGGAGAAGATCTTGTTGAAGACCATTTTGGTATGGGTCCACAACAAGAACTTTAGCTCAAGAAAGAAGACCATGGGCAGCACATGGATTTGGATGATCATGACCCCATGCGGGAGCCCCTTCAGTCCATAAACCTACAGTTTAAATGCTTGGACATCACTAAGAATGCAGGGTCCATGAATATGCAGCACTTAGGGGCTGATGCAGTCCATGCAATGGTGACTTCAGCCTCATATGCTTCAGTCATACAGAGTATGGTGATGCCTGAGAGGCTTATGGAAGAACTAGCGAATACCACCATGCTGATCATGCTTCCAGCTATACTTGACTTTGATCTTATGGAAGCTGATCCAATGCATGGCAGTGATACCACTTTCCCTTTTCATTTGGGTGGCTACAGGCGGAGCTTGACCCTCTGCATAGACTAGTACTACTATTGAATATTAGGCAATCTTTTACTGGGTCTATGCCAAGAACCCCTCCCCCACTATCTTTTGCCACTTGTAATGCTGTGCATAGTAGTACTCTATAGCCCACTCCTCTCTCGCGTACTCCGGTAGCTCCACGATCCAAGTGTAAGCTTCAAGCAAGCTCCATCCCCAAGCTCCACACTCTAAGCTCCATTGCCGCGAGCAAGAGAAGAGAAGAGAAGAGAAGAGAAGAGAAGAAGAGAGGAGAAGATGGAGAGCTTCTCCTCCCCAGTCCCTCACCCTCACACACTCACTCCTTCACACTCTCACACTCCCTCTGTCAAGCACAAGCTCAAGCAAGCAAGAACAAAAGAAGAAGAAGAAGAAGAAGAAGAAGAGGAGAGCTACTTTTGGCCACACACAAGAATGAGCTTTTCATTCACTTTTCAAATTTATATACAAAACCCTAAATCCCTTTTGGACAGTCATCCCCTTTTCTTCTTTCTTTACATGGCCGGCCGTAGCCTAGGCCCCTTTTTTCCATTGTCCTTCTATCTTTCTAGCTTCCTTTCCACCGCCCATCTACAGTTACAAATTGCACGGGTGAGAGCCCGGCACTCCTTGAATTAAACCATGATGCGCTTGCGCTCTTTTACAAAATTTTTGACTTGTGCTTTTCCTTGTGCGCATTTCTCCCTTATTTAGGACTCTTCTCCTTGTGCGTCTTTGTCTTCCGTTTCTCTTTGCCTTGGCCTTTGTCTTTGTCTTCTGCTTTAGCTTTTTTGGATTTTTCACCTTTGTTCATTTGAGGGTTAACATTACCCCCCTCCTAGACGAGTGCCAATCCCATGGCACTCACCGTCGTAGGTAGCAAGCGTTTAGCATGCACCGAAGATGTGGGTGGCAAGGACGTCAGTGGTTGCCATGGCGGAGTGTTGGTCGTGGTGGGGAGGAAGGTCATTGGGGCACATTGGTGGGTTGAGTGGTAGGTGGTAGGGCAATGGGAGTTGGTGGTAGGGATGTTCTTTGGGGGGGTTGCACTAATGGAGTACAAGTGGCAGTTTGTTGGGGATTCTGTACATGCTGATTCTTGGCAGGCTTACAGGGTGATAAGGATAGGAATTCAGAGTTGAGTGTTGATGAAGAGCGAACGACACCTTCGTTGGAGTCTTCAATACTTGCAATTGAAAACCTCTCATGTGGTCTCTCCCTAAGGGGTAGTGCTAGTCTTTTTATCGTGCACAAGACATATTTTGATTAGTTTGGGAGACAGGTCAAACTCTAAGCAAGCTGAGAGCATTATCCTGCACTTGAGGACCCAAACTGTGTATATACTTTGGTGCAGATATTATGTGAGTACTCGTGCATACTTAGATATTACATAGTTAGAAGACCGTGGGCTAGTTTCTCGTAACAATGTGTTGATGAAGCAAAGTTGTCCATGTCGAGAAGAAGTACACGTGAAGGTATATGAGACATCCTTTGCATTGTGACTGCACGATGTAGCATAATTGAATACAGGGACACCACACTTTCGGTAGCTGGAAGCTATTGGACTTGCTTGATGAGGACGGTGTACATTTCATGGCCAATCGTGCGGTGCTTACCACAATTGATTGCAATGGTATTAAGGCACAGTGCAAGAGGGAATTGTGCAAGTGGGTCAGGGTGACAGGTCTAACCATAGGCGAGACAAGTTCCCTAGGTATGTCCTACCCTTGATGTGCCCTGAAAAATTGTGGGTGATGCTAAAGGGCTGGGGGACTAGGGACGGAGCCCCCACATTTTGGTTCCGTTGCTGGACAACAGATTCAAGCCTTGAGCGCTTGCGCGCTTCAAATCAAGCATTGGAGTAGGGTTTTTCCCCGAACCAGTGCTTGAGATAGGTAGGAAGTGAGGGGGCTGAAGATGGTATTCGATCTCCTTGGCAAGTAGGTTTTTTGATTTTTTGAGATTTATGTTGTGAGATGGAGTAGTGTAGGTATTTACTTTGTGATTTGGATACATTTAGGATAGGAAAAAACAAAGAAAAAGAAACAAACAGTAGGGTTCTCTATTGTTGTATAACAGGCTAAAACATGGAAATAGGGGTACAGATCCTTGGAGTGCCATTTGATTCGAGCACCATAGTGGTTCCAAGCATGTCTGGCATTCCCTTGTAGTGTCTTGCTGAGAGTGGAATTTTGGTGCCAGAAAGTGCTTAAAAATAGCTAAAAATTACGAATATCAAGGGAAAAATATTCACCGTCAAAGGCGGCGGGTCGATCTAGGACGATTTTAAGCACCAAAGTGCTTTAAAGGTGCCCGAGCGACACTTGTTGATTTTTCATAAATTTTCAGACAGTCGTGCGGGTTGACACGAGCTACTAGCCAATGCGGGATGCCAAGCCAGACACCCAGGATTTTTCAGAGCTCAATTCCGAGTCCGGACGGGGAAATGGCCAAGGAAACGGTCAAGATGCGAAGGGGTGGATAAAATTTGGCCCAAATGAGTAAGTGACTCTTGGGAGCCCAAGATTAAAAGTCACATGAAATGTTTGGGAGAGAATCGTGGAGAGAGAGAGAGGAGGACATCAACGCCATATAGCGCCGATTTTTTCGCCATGAGGATGATGATGCTCCCTCCTGCCTGTGAACAACCATGCCAACTGATCACTGGCCCTCATTCCCTCCTGGATGCCAATCATTTCGCCCCCTTCGCTCGCGCAATGATGCTCTCTTTGAAGATCTTTGATTTCAGTCTTTCTCTCTCCTCCCTCTCTCTCTTCTAAAGGCAAGTTCATGTGGGAAGAAGAAGGAAGAAGAAAGAATGATGGAGGCTTGTCCGGCATGGATCGGATTGCTCCACGGGCTGGAAATGGTGATTTGTGATTGTGCTGGACATGAAGTGCTGCTGATTTTCAGATTTGCAGCCATGGACATGAAACCCGAAACACGCAAATAAGCGGTAATTCAAGTTTTTCAAAGAAAATTTGAGATTTCATGGCTTTTGATTGATAAGATGTTGTTCATGTGGGCTAAAAATTGTTTGTGTTGCTGTTTTCCATGAGTACTTGCTAGTCATAATCAGAAAATCAGAAAAATATGCATCTTGTGGTTCAAAATGATATGCTAAAATACGTAAAATATGGAAAATCAAGGGAAAATGATGGTTTTGGGCATAAAAATGGGAAAGTGAATAGGAACACCAACTAAACTTTCAATTTTGCTGCAAGAAGGAACTAAGAGCCACAGCCCATAACCTGTTTTGAATTTTCAGTAATAAAATAATGCAAAAAAAAGGGAAAATACAAGGAAAATAGAGAAAAATCACTAAAAATAGGGGGAAAATGCATTTTGGGTGCGAAAAATTAATGAAAATTAAGAACAATGTTTGTGAATGTTTGTGGGGATTGAAGCATGAGGATTTGCCTCAATTCAACCCCACCTTCTTGTTTTAGTGTGTCTCTTTCCGTTTTTCCACATAAAATGATGGCAAAATGCCTTATAAATCTATGCAACGATACAATATTTAAACGGGGGAGGGTAGGGCAGTTGAAATATGTCTAAATGCCGTGTGAGATGATGAAAAAGTTGCTGATTTCTATGCATAGCATTTAGGACGGAAAATAATTAAAAATAAGAGCCTAGTAGCATGAGGGTTTCCTTGGTGCTAGGTTCGTGCAATGCCGCATAAGAACGGTAGTTGAAAATCATTAAAAGGATGTTTTCCACATGTGCACAACATTGATTTCATAATTGTTTGAGCACTTAGCATCCACAATATGCAAAAATCATGGAAATGTTAAAAGGTATCAGAAATCCTGGATGCACAGCAATTGCTTTTATTAGGATCTTGACCCACGTTGAGTGAGAGACAGGACACCCTAAGCCATAGGCTAGTTGTGGGGTCTAGGGGAAAGAGAAGTAAGGACAATGGTACATTCCTGTATACGATTAAGTGGTACCTTGAGTGGATTTTGTGCAAAATGTCTATATGTTGAGCGACGCATCGAGGGGCCAATCCCCAAGGTGTAGGAGAGTCGCAGAGGGTTGACGGCATTCAGCCGTAGGAGGAACCCCATGTGTATGTGATTCGAGCCTTTTGGCTATGTGGAAGGGACTCCCTCTGAGGAGTTATGTTGGGTTAGGATCAGTTGGACTACAACGTATTATAAACGCAATGTTTAGGAAGGCAGAGATTTTGATAGACGCTCCTGGCCGCGAGGCCGAGGGGTTGTCTTGTGCGTAGTGACGAGGACCGGCTAGTGCATGAGCCAGTGCCGGCCCGTTTTTAGGTCCATCACTTGCACTTATCTGGAAGGCGCTGGACGATTCGGTGTAGTAGACGTGAGTCTAGAGGCATGGCGTGAAACTTGCGGGCTGTCGGTCACGTAGTCGGACCAGGCAATCCGAGTCCCAGAATCAGACCAGTCCATAATCGAACCAGTCCAGAATCAGACCAGGTCATCCAAGTCCCAGAATCGGACCAGTCCATAATCGGACCACCCAGAATCGGACCAGTCCATAATTGGACACTCATCCTCGATCGGACCGTCCTGTCCGATCGGACCACTCGGACCAACCCATTCGATTTTGAAAATCGGACCACTCGGACCATCCTGTCCGATCGGATGCTCATCCGATCGAGGCAATCGGACCACCCTGTTCGATCCAATTCCCAAAATCGGACCACTCCGAAAATCGGATCACTTTTTCAATCCCACTCCCAGAATCGGACGTGACCAAAATTGGACCACTGGGCCGATTGGACCACCCAGAATCGAACATCTGATTCTGATAATCGGACTCCTGAAAATCGGACATCTGAGAATCAGACAAAATACTGTCAAAATCGGACAAGTATTTAGAACACAAATTTTGACGCATCTAAACCCCAAGATTGACCCCAAAGGCTATGTAGAGCTAAAGGCACATCACAGATCTATCACTGGGCTAAAATTTAGAGCACGCAGTTCAAAATTTGGCTATAAACGGTCCTCCAAATTGTGCATGGATTTTACCGTAACGGCCCTGCGTGTTTTCTCTCCAACCTACTTGGATCCATGCTCTGATTGATGAAGGAGCAGATTTTAATATCTTGACCTATGAATCATGGACCCTACTAGGCCAACCAGAGCTCACACTGACTAGTGCAACTCCTAGCCCTTATGGGGGACGCCCACAAGTACTCATAGGGAAGTACAAAATCCTTGCGACAATTGAAATGGAAAGCTTGCCTATCATATTTCATATTCCTCCAAATAGTGCTAAATATGGTAAGGAAACCCTCCTGGGAAGACCCTTCAAAAGGGCAACCAAATGTGAGGCTGACTATGTAGCACAGAGGATACACCTGACACTACCGGGTGTGAGGATAGTCACGACCTTTAGCAAGGGTGACCTCATCGAACCTCGAGGGAAAGGCAAGCAAGGTGCTGACATAACAGTCAAGCCTGTTGACGAGAGCAAGGACTTGTTGGAAGAGTTAATACAAGCACAGGTCGAACAACGAGAACCAGTGAGTGAGGCCATGCCTGAAACAAGAAGGTCAAGAGACAATGCTAAGGATGGGCTTTGGACTTACAAATATCGTAGAAGATCCCAAAAGAAGCCCAAGCCTTATAGACGCAGGCATCGATGGAGGGTCAGCACAACGCCGCGATGGATATCCAAAGCGTTGCTACGTGCTCAAGGGTACTACGCAGGTAACCGATGGATTTGGGTACCAAAATCCCCTACTACACCACCTCTATCAGCTGAAGGCCAGAGTGCATCAAAAGCAACGAAGAACAGGAGGAAATCTAAGAGAAACTCTAGGTCTCAAGGTAAGAAACCAAACATGAGTGTTCGAAAGAAAGAGCCTCAACCTAGCATGCTTAATAAGCAGATGTCACATGTAACCATTGAGCGTGCACAAAAGCCATTAGTGCCCAAAGAGCCTTTGATTCCCCAAGAGGATAAGGAGCACCAGGGGCACCATGCTACTTGTGAGATGGCTAATTACTCAACAAAACAAATGGCATAATCGTCTTATAGCCTTGAGCAAATCATTTGGCCAGTGCCAAGTCACCCTAAGAGTCCTAGATCTCCTGCATCCTCTTTTTCCAAACAGACACAGGAAGCACAACAGCGGTCGTCGATGGTGGCTGCTCACTTCCAACCTATGTCTCCATTAAAGCTTCCAAATGTCCAAGAGGTGGGACATGACGCCATCTGTAGTTCTCGACCCAAGGATATGCCTAAGCAACTTAATGTGACTCAATCTACACAGATGAGTGCTCAAAGGGCAACAAAAGACACGACCACTTCCGATCGCCCTAGGGACTTGACACTGCAATCCACCAAGGGTAGTCATCCCACTAAACTAGCTACTACTACTTCCAATCAGGGATCACAGCAGTCACAGCCCTTGGCTATGACAATGCCCCTTGTGGAACGTGTCCTTAGTAGTTTACCTGTGGAGGAGGTGTCACAACCAACCTCCTTGACAACTCCAGCACTTTCAAAGTGCCTAAAGCCTAGGCTGGAGGAGTTAAACTCAAGGGAGTTGGCTGAAGAGCTAGACTCTCTGAAAGGGGAGGTAGTTGTGCTCTCACAACCTAGCGAGGCTATTCAGCAGGCCACGGCCATGTCCCATAAGGACACACTAGAGAAAGAGAATGTTGAGGAACCAAGCACATCAACGGTTGACCTAGTCCAGGGTCCTGATTCGCTGAGACATGCACCTTCACTAACCAGGAAGAAGAGGAGAAAACAACGAAGACAACAGCAATCACAGGTGGTTGTGAACCCCAAGAGTATTGAGACCAAGAGCGATGGAGAGTTGGGGAATAAAGCATCAAGTCCATTCACCAATGAACCCATTGATGTCTCTCCTAATAGCGGTGAAACCTCAGTCACATCCGTGTGCTCTGAAAAATCAAAGCAGTCGTTGCCATCAACAGTTTCTTTCAACACTCAATCCACTGACAATAGAACTCACATCGACCAATCAAGAGTGGATACAACGTCGTCACAACAGGGTGACAAATCTATATCAGTCAGATCTGAGAAGAACCATGACAAAATAGTAGCAAAACCTCAGGAAAAACGCACAATCCCTGAGAGCATAAGCAATCGTAGCATTGACCAATCTTGCTCATCTAGGCCTGAGCCCCTAGTTATGCTAAAGCCTAAGGAAACTCTTAGAACTTTGCATGAGATAGCAACCGAGTAAGCCCTCGTTGAACATAGAAGTGTCACAGAATGCTTAAGTGAGTTGGATGCTAAGCTCAAAGTGTTCGCACGTGTCTACATCCTTGTGGACATGGGCGCATTCCCTAAGGAGTAGCTCGAAGAATACTTTCCATTCCCCTTATCTTGGGAAGAGCAAGAACATCTTGACGAGCACTATAACAAGCTCTTACATGAATGCATGCAACTCATCTCTGACGAGGAGGTTGACGAACTGCGCTTAACCGTCACGTTCAATGAAGTGGGCTTTTGCTCAACCGGCAAGACCCATGGACCGCTTATTGTTTCAAGCATTTCAAGCCGAGCACTAATGGCTACCTCTCACATAGCCGACACGCCATCCATATCTACAGGTGTAGTGAGCTTACCTCCATGCCGATTGAGTTACCTCCTCTCTCGCGTACTCCGGTAGCTCCACGATCCAAGTGCAAGCTTCAAGCAAGCTCCATCCCCAAGCTCCATGCTCCAAGCTCCATTGCCGCGAGTAAGACGAGAGAAGAGAAGAGAAGAGAAGAAGAGAGGAGAAGATGGAGAGCTTCTCCTCCCCGGTCCCTCACCCTCACACACTCACTCCCTCACACTCTCACACTCCCTCTCTCAAGCACAAGCTCAAGCAAGCAAGAAGAAGAAGAAGAAGAGAGCTACTTTTGGCCACACACAAGAATGAGCTTTTCATTCACTTTTCAACTTTATATACAAAACCCTAAATCCCTTTTGGGCGGTCATCCCCTTTTCTTCTTTCTTTACATGGTCGATCGTAGCATAGGCCCCTTTTTCCCATTGTCCTTCTATCTTCCTAGCTTCCTTTCCACCGCCTGTCTACATTTACAAATTGCACGGGTGAGAGCCCGGTGCTCCTTGAATTAAACCATGATGCACTTGCGCTCTTTTACAAAAGTTTTGACTTGCGCTTTTCCTTGTGCGCCTTTCTCCCTTATTTAGGACTCTTCTCCTTGTGCGTATTTGTCTTCGGTTTCTCTTTACCTTGGCCTTTGTCTTTGTCTTCTGCTTTAGCTTTTTCGATTTTCCACCTTCGTTCGTTTGAGGGTTAACATAGGGGTTGTGTCCTTAGTCTTTGTTGTGCTTGCTCTATTAGCCCCTTCCTTCATTTCGTGGCCTTCTCTCTTTTAATTGTCGCCTCCTCAAGTTGTACTTCCTATTGAGCTTCTGGTCTTGGAGAGGGTGGTTGGGAGATCTCTTCCTCATCTTGTTGCCTTACTTCAAAGTCTCGCCCCTGTTCTTCTAGTGGCACTTGCTGCTCTTCCTCATCTTGTTGCCTTACTTCAAAGTCTCGCCCCTGTTCTTCTAGTGGCACTTGCTGCTCTTCCTCTCTCATTGGCTCTTGTGGTCCCTGCTCCTCCGCATACCCTAGCCATTCCATCTCTTGTATATTAGTCTTGCCCTTAGCAGGTACTCCCTTTTCTCTTGTAGGCTTAGGCTTGGTTTTGCTTTGTGAGATTGAACACACAGGCCGTGCCTTATGGCCCTACGGGTGATTTCTAGCTTCTTTTTGTTGAGATTCAGCAATCACACTCACTAAACAGCCTCTTTGTATGGAGCTTCAGGGTCAAGGACATGCAGGCTAACCTATCCCATATGCACAATGGTGCATACTGCGGTTTCCTACTTTCCTATAAAGCATTGTACTTGCTTCCTTTTCTTAATGCAATGATAGTACTCTTTTCTTTTCAGTGAAGTGTCAATGTCATTGTCCACATACGCAAGATTGTGTTTATGAGTCCAAGTCTCAATCTTGGAACCTAATTCACTTGTGTAACAAATAGTGTCTTTGTCTTCTTCATCATGAGTCCACACTTCTCCTTTCATCCACCATAACTCACTGCCATACTCTAGATCCTACATTTCTCACATGGTATCAGAGCCCAGTTGGGCATGGTTCAGCTCAGCTTAGCTCTCCTCTGCTCTCTCTCAGCTCATGATAATCTTTGGTCAGCTTAGTTCCATCCCATGGCTTCATCTCCCAACTCTATCCTCGCTGAAGCTTCCATGGCAGCCATAGCCAGCAGCACCCTGTTAGATTGAGCTGCTTATATCTCACTCCATAGGTCAAATCTCTTGGAGCTTCCTTCTGGAAAAGTATTCCCCAACTCACAAAGCTTCCCTGTATCACATCAATCCAGGACATTTGGCTATCTGAAGCTCAGCATTGTGAAAATTCCCAGTCACTGCCATAGTCTTCAACTGTGACCTGCAGGACATACCCTCCATGGAGCCTTCATATCTCTCTCTGTAGAGCATATCTTCAGGAACTTTCTTCTAGACATATCTTTCTTCACTCAGGATGCTCCCTCCTGGCACAACAAACAACCACATTGGTGATCCATAGCCCTGGCATTGCACAAATTCGACGTCGCTGCCCCAAACTGCACCATGGATGTTCGCGCCCTTTGCCTGCATCGTGCTGTCCATGATCTGGACGATTTCCATAGGGCTTTGATAGCCCTTGACATAAGCTTCCTAGACATGTAAATTTTTTTGAAAATGATCAAGTACAGCTCCTGCAATCTGAGAAAAACTAGGCTCCTGTCTCAGAAACCCTAATTCCACCATAGCCAAAATCTCTCAAGCTTTTTTTTCCTCAGTTTTTCTCACTCCTGACACTAAACCAAGCTAAAGCCCACTCTAATCCATTGACCCAGCATCAAATCAAGGAGGGGAAGGACCTGAGAAGATTGAAGAATGACCAAACGATCCTGAACAAGAAGAATCAAGCTCAACATCAACACTGACATAGTGTGTTTTCACACTGTCACTAACTGTGTCTCTTGACACACTACATTCTACTCTTCTACTGATAAAATCTTAGAATTCTGGTGTTGATTTGCTGCTGATCTTGAAACCTCAACATGGGAAAAGACTCTCCAAATGCTCGATTCAAAGGAGTCGGGTTTCACACCTGGCAAACCCGCATCAAGCTCATCTTGATGAAAAAGGGTCTCTGGGCCATCACAAATGGCAAAGAGAAGAAACCTCGGGACGCGGACCTTGCAACTACTTGGCAAAAGAATGATGACAGAGCCCAGGCCATTATCAAACTGGAGCTAGACGACAGTTATATCCACCATGTGGATAACTGTGAGACCTCACAGGATACATGGAAGAGACTTGACACCCTGTTCGGTGCACAATCTAAATCATCAAAGTATGGTCTCCTGATTGAGTTCTTCAGACTTGAAATGACGTCCAGCACATCACTTGCCACACATCTCAATTACATGGAAGGACGCCTAACCCAACTTGCAGGAATCAACATTAAAATGGATGAAGATGTTTGCATCGATGTTCTACTTAAGAGTTTGCCTCCTGAATATAATAATGTATCAACAGCTTTAATCAACATGCCAAATCGTGAACTTGTTGATATCCAGGCATCACTGTTAGAAGAGGAAAAGAAGCTAAAAACTAAGGAAGAACCAAGTACCTCTAGAGATGAGCATGCATTATATGTTGGCAACAGGTACAAAGGCAAGAAGGATCAGCTCTTCTATGACTTCTGCAAAAGGACCGGACACATCGAGAAGTTCTGCCACGCAAGAAAGAGATCCCAAAAGGCCTATCTAGTCGCAGTCAAAGAAGAAGAAGAAAATGGAGCAAAGGAAGAAGAAGATGAAGATGAAGACCACCAGGATCGGAAGGACAAGACTCATAAGTCCTTCTACTCTCATAACTCTGATAGACTATTTTAAAAGCCTTGTATTTCCTTGCCCTAATGCTTCCTGCCATAAGATTTGTAAACTCCTTATGTAACTTGGCATCACAGTCCCTGTACACTTTGTGAGGCCCCTGTTACAGCCTCTGGATGTCCATCATGTTTTGGTGCCCACACTTAGCCGTTTCTGCGACAACCTCTGGTGTCTACCATGTTTGTGGTGTGCCCACACTTTGCAGGTGGTTCTCATTACAGCCTCTACACACTTTGTGCCTTTCTAGTTGTGATTGAGGAGGGGTGTTGAGATTCAGTAATCACACTCACTAAACAGCCTCTTTGTATGGAGCTTCAGGGTCAAGGACATGCAGGCTAACCTATCCCATATGCACAATGGTGCCTACTGTAGTTTCCTACTTTCCTATAAAGCATTGTACTTGCTTCCTTTTCTTAATGCAATGATAGTACTCTTTTCTTTTCAGTGAAGTGTCAATGTCATTGTCCACATACACAAGATTGTGTTTATGAGTCCAAGTCTCAATCTTGGAACCTAATTCACTTGTGTAACAAACAGTGTCTTTGTCTTCTTCATCATGAGTCCACACTTCTCCTTTCATCCACCATAACTCACTGCCATGCTCTAGATCCCGCATTTCTCACACTTTTGTAGGGATTTAATGACCTCCTTCTCTTCTTGATGTGTTACATCTAAGGTGGTGCTGAGGAAGGCACATTGCTGGGCTTGTATGCTCATCTTTAAGGCCTTTGTTGCCCTGCTTTCACTCTTTTGGTGACCCATTCTTCCACTCTTCGCTTCATTTTCTCTAGATTTTCATTTTGTCTTTGTGCTAGGGCCGCCATTCTCGGTTCTAGCTCTCTCCACACCTCTGGGTTGCTTCTTGTTTTTCCTTCTTTATGTGCTTGATTTCCCTCTCTAGCCTTCCCTGCTCTTCTAGCTTTGCCATGAGTAACATGTACTCCATTTTATCCATGTTTCTTCAAGACTGTTCCTCCCTCTGGGATTTCTCTGCGTCTATTGCCTCAGGTTCCTCCGTCGCCTTCTCTATTCTCTTCAGCTGCTCTCTCAACTCTTCGTGTCACATGAGGATGAGCTTATACTCCCCCTGCAACCCTATGAGTTCCTGTCGCTCTTCTTCGAGCCTTCCTTGCCAATTATCTTCTTCTTTATTTCTAGCCTTGAGTTCCTCCATCAACTTTTAGATCTCTCTTTAATAACCTACCACCTCACCAGCCCTTCCAACTGGAAGGTTTCCATTGCTTCTCTTTCAGCTTCCAATTCAACTACCATTGTTTTCTTTTCTGCCTTTTCCCTATCTAGTTGTGCGAGAAGCTCTTTGACATATTCATCATAGCCCATGGATGTAGTAGTGCTAATCGGCATAGTTCTTGTAGATGCCTCTATTTTTTGCAATGGCTATTCTACCTTATCTTTGTAATCATTGTATTTCTTTGTAGTTTGAGTGCTTATATTAAATCAAAGTAGTGCAGTGGAAGCATGGCGGCTCCTAACCCACAAGTTCTACAATATAACTTGTGCTAGGAACAAATAACCCCTAAGTTCTCTCGAGATGAGGACATCTTGATTCCTCTAAGGGAGAGAGGATATAATATCCTCCCCCTCACTTAGGTGAATGGGGGATTGAGAGGGGGAATTTTTATTAAGGTAAAGAAACCTTTAATTATTAAACACTTACTGCGTACGTCAACTAAAGTATGGCAAGGGAGGTAGAGGGGCCTCAAAACACACACACACACACACACACACACACACACACACACACACACACACACACACACACACACACACACACACACACACACACACACACACACACACACACACACACACACACACACACACACACACACACACACACAGGAGGAGGAGGCGGCAGTGGCGCGGTGAGGAGAGGAGAGGAGTTACCTCTGAAGTCTTGTACTACCAAAGGATTATATAAGGCCTAATGTTTTAAACTATTGGGGATGGTATTTCTTAAAAGGGTCCATAAAGAGAGAGAGAGAGAGAGAGAGAGAGAGAGAGAGAGAGAGAGAGAGAGAGAGAGAGAGAGAGAGAGAGAGAGAGAGAGAGAGAGAGAGAGAGAGAGAGAGAGAGAGAGAGAGAGAGAGAGAGAGAGAGAGAGAGAGAGAGAGAAAGTTATATTAACGTCTTCTAAAGACCAAAACTGGCCTATGAGACAAACTGTGATACAACTGATGAGGTCCAGCTATCCAAAATAAAAGTGCTGAATGAAAAGCTAAAAACTGGAAACTGAAAATACGGTGCTGTGAGTGTGATAAGTGTCGTATATGTGTATGTGCGTATGTAGCTCTGGTACTCCAGATAATGGCTACAAAAGGGGAAGAAATGTCGGCTATGATAGGGGAACAACTGTCGGCTGTGATAAAGTGGTGCGATGTGTATATGTAACAGATGCAGGGAGATATACTATCCTGGGATATAGTAGCAGTCGTCGAAGTCGCTAATAGCAGGTGATCCCTCCTGGATGCAGGATGTGGTACATCGACGGTGGAGAAAGAGCAAACTGGAGATCTGAGATCCAATGTGTCGAGTGTCGTCGGATCTCAGTCTACTGTCGATGTAGTGGATAAGATTAGAAGAAGAGGGCATATTGGGGAGAACAAGGGAAAAATGAGAGAGATGGAGATAGAGAGGAAGGGAAGGACTTAAAGATAGGGGAGGAGAAGAGAAGAAGAGAGAGGGGAAAAGAAGAGGATAGGAGAGGAGAAGAGAAAAAGAGAGAAGATATGGGTAGCAAGAGGAAAGGAAGATAGGGAGTGAGAGAGTTTTAGAAATAGATAAAGGAGAGAGAGAGAGAGAGAGAGAGAGAGAGAGAGAGAGAGAGAGAGAGAGAGAGAGAGAGAGAGAGAGAGAGAGAGAGAGAGAGAGAGAGAGAGAGAGAGAGAGAGAGAGAGAGAGAGAGAGAGAAGTGACGAGGTTGTGAAGGCCAAACCTTGTATGTATGCCTTGTAGCCTACTGAGGCACTATTGTGATCAAAAGCTCAAAAGGACAACATGAGGATGTCTAGCACTTAGCGACTCCATCAAGCAAATAAACATACGATCCATGACACTTACAAGTCAAAGGGCCCCCAGGTACTTCATAAATGTCGTTCTAGTTTTGATCATTACTTCTTTTTATCGAGTCATAAATGGGTTCAATTCTATTTGATTCTATTAATATAAGGTATGAACCTTAAGTCAAACTCCTAAAGATATGAATACACTTGCATAATAATGATTAGGGAGAGTCGATCATTGATGATATAGGAGCTCTCTTGGGTTAGGTATACAAAGGAAAAAAAAGGGTTACTTTTGTAGTTGGGATTCACTTGCTCAAGGTCCAAATTAATCTAAAACCACCACTCATAAGTTTACTTGCAAGGGTAAGGCCATAAAGAACCTAGGTATTGAGCGTCATGGGATGTTACACTCTCAGGAAGAGAAGTGTAGTTGGATTTCTCCGTATGATTAAATTAGACATGAAGGTAGACACCTTGCAAAGGCATTAGAAAGCTATGCATAGGACACACATGACAAAGTGTTGCATTAGTTAGGAAAAAAGGCTGCAATATAAAGGGCTACAGATGGTTATTTTAATGGTGACTAGTATGTACCACTTTGTAATTGCACTTTAAGAAAGAATAAGTTGTTGTGGATTGCATCCTCTTTTGAAAATTATCTAAAGGTTGTTGTTTTGGTTGTTGACTTTTCTTTTTAAAGAAAAAGATTGTTGGTCTAGGGAAAAGAGATTGCCTTCCTAACTAAGTTTGCTAATTCATATGGGATATTCAAAATGGTTGTTTGGATTGATGCTATAAAAAAGGAATGTTTTCCTAACTATTGGTCATAGGATGATTTCTTGGTTGTGTATTTGCATAAAAGTTCTAATGCCCTATGGGTAGATTTATGGTTACCCATTAAACCTCCCCCAAGGTTAGAGGCATGAGCTCTTCACCAAGGGGCTAGTTTGATTGCACTAGAGGTTAGAACCGACCCCAGATGTGAGAGGTCTCTCTACAGGGAGGATGTTAGGCTCAAAGACAAAAATGGTGCTAGAGAGACTATGGCCATAAATTCCTTAGGTCTGGTCTGGCCCCTAGGATCCCAAGATGGCTAGACTTTGTGGAAGACCTTGATGCTAGATAAGGGCGGATTGGTGGATCATGTGCTTGAGATTTGGACACAAGTTTTGGATTAAGGGATAGAATGCTCGATTGGAATTGCACCTTAGAAAAGATGTGATATATATATATATATATATATATATATATATATATATATATATTGCAAGTGCTTTCAAAGGATTGTTTGATATTATCTTTGTGGTAATGACCATAATTTATGCAAAGAAACCACTCTTTAATGGTTATTTAAGAAAGATATCTTTACATGTCAAGCATAAATATATTAGGATAATTAGATAACTAAAATGCATCCTTGAGGAAAGAAGGAGGGAAGAATACCCTAAGGGTCCATCCTATAGAATGGGTGGCCTCAATGAGCCAAGAGTTTTCCTTCAAGGTGATATAATTAGGAAAGGGCTGAGTATTTAATTGATTATTGCATCATCTTATATCCTGATTAATGCCATCTTAGAAGATCCGAGTCAAGACTATACCCTATGAGTAGAGGAATCAATGCATATCACTCCCCCCTCTCGTTTCTCACTCTCTTTGAATCAAGTGTAGCGCTAATCTGCTTCGTCTTGATTTGACTTGAGAATGCAATGGCTCAAGGACTGAAGCTAATACGTGACCTTAATGTTGACTTGGGAAACTCGAATTTAGGTCAATCCTTATAGGTTACAAGTGGAACCTTTAGTTATGGAGTGGACTCAAGAAAGCTTAAGTGATAAACCTTGTATTATTCTAGTGAGCACATTAGAGGGAATATGGACTCAAAAAGGGCTCTTTATCTTAAGAGTTACTGATTGTCCTAATGACAAGAGATTGAGGTGGACTAATGGGAGAGGGGGTGGTGTGCACATTTTATTCACTCCCTTTTTCCCCTCACCCCTACTACTTATAAGCGTGTTCCCCTATGTCCCCTTTTACCCCCCATACTTTTACCACCCGATGTTAGGTGGGTTCCATTGAGCATCCAAAAAGATGATCCAATATTTGAAAATACACCCCCTCCAAATTTCCTTCCCCCAAAAAAACCTATTCTATGACATGTATAGTAAAAAAATTCATTTTTTGGTGTATTTCTGTAAGACATGCTTTCAGTTTGGTCATTTTCTTACCTTCATTCCACAAATCTTCTTAGCTCTTTCTGCTCCCAGTTTCTTTAAGCCATAGGCACATAGTTTCAACTTCTCTTAGCCATAGCCACACAACACCTAGCTTCTCTCCTTCTTCCATGGTCATTCTCTTACTACCATTCCACAAATCTTCTTATCTTTCTATCCTCACACAGCCATAGCCACATAGCCCCCAGTTTCTCCTAGCCATAGCCACATAGTACCTAGCCTCTATCTTTCTTTTGTGCATAGCCATAGCCACACAGCCTCCATATACTCCCAACCATAGCCACTTAGCATCCAACTTCTCTTTATTCCATGGTAATTTTATTTCTTTCATTCTACAAAATTTATCATCTTTTTGTGCTCGCACAGCTATAGCCACACAACCCTCCTTATTTTCATTACTATTCCAATGGCATCTACATGTTAGCAAAGGCGATCCCATGATTCTATATTTGCTATCTATGTACACAATACAAAGGTTGAACATGCAAAATGGGAAGGAGAGTTGTTCAAGAAGGATTCATGGGTCTACATGAAACCTTTAGCAATAGGGCCTCATTGAGTTTGTCATGGTGTACTACAAAAACATTGGAAGGGTAGAGTGCTTGGGTTTCGGAGGCTTAAGGTGGTGGTCTTGTTGCATTAGTTCAACATGTGCATGGTGTGAAGGACTTGAAGCTATCTCCTAGGACTACTCAATAGTTTTTCCCCTCGAATTGTAAGTCACTACTTTGAATTCTTTGGAATGGCCCATTTCAGATGAATGGACACTTTAGACATTAAAAATAAAGATTGTACATGACATTCATACCTCATTGAGATTTGGGAGAGCTTCAAGATTAGTGGGTCTTTCGTGGTTTGTATCAACTCATGGTTTTGCATATTTCTTCAAAAGCACTAATGCGTATCAATGTCCCTTGATGTTCATTTGTAAGAACATAACTGAGGACTTCCTTAATTTTAAATTTGAAGAAGGATGGAATGAGGTGGATTGGGTGCACAAATGTGACATATTTTTGTGCAAAGTGGTGGAGTCTAGTGTTACATTTCATTACTTGATTGCATGTTCACCATTGTACATGTGCTTCTATTACCAACATTGGATAGAAAAAGCAAGCCAATCGATTCCCTTGGAGTTCACTAAAGACATGGGATAAACATTTGATATTTAAATTCATATGCCAAGTGGAATGATCAAGTCAATCATAGTGAGTCATTATTGTAGTCTCTTGAATCTGCAGGAGCACCTGGTCTTAATGGAAAGCATTCATATGGAGAGCTTCAACTTCTATATTGGTGGTAGAAATGTGAGCTTGTTTAATAATGCAAATTTTTTGTTTTTGTTGGGATATAGTGGTTTGAGTCTTATTTGGTTTTGTTTCTTTTAGATAGGAAAAATATTGGAGAAGAATTATATGTTATTGAGTGCTTTGCAACAAGTCAAAATTTATGTATAAAATGACATATCAGAAATTAACAATGAATAGATCATGGGATTTTATTTTTTTAAGCATTATACATATTTTAGATTCTCTAACATACTATATTTTGGATTGTTTTGTGATTTTATTTTTTTAACTTTCCAAACTATGTTAATAGAATTTACTAGATTTTTAAAAACTAAAACTCTAAGTCTATGGCCTATAGAAACTATTCACTTGATCTCATTTTCATTTTCCAAATCTCCAACCACTTCTCCTCTCTCAATTACCCTTGCACTTGCCTTCTTCATCCCTTATTCTATGATGGATCACACTGTTATAGCTTTATGCAATTCCTTCAGGCATGAGATTTGTCGGGAGATGAGATCTTTACAAGATCTTTTGTCTCAATATCAAGTACTATGATATGGTATTGTGGCATAGTCCAAGCGTGCAATATCCTATTAAGTACATAAATACATACTTACGAGAAGATACAGTCAGGTTTCAGGATTATGACAAGGAATGGGTGCCATGCAATCTCTTGAAGTACATTAATGGCATGGAGGCATTTTAAAAATTACTAGATTGTTTTTTGTGCAAATCTCATCCCCACCTACTTCAAGCACCTCACTGCTTGGCAAGCTAGGGAATATGTCTTTGATCACACTGGCTACCTCTCATGGACTACCACTTTCATTTTGTTACTTAATGAAGGTGAGACCTACTTGTAGACATAGTGGATATTGAAGAGCATATGGGAGGCTTACTAAAGGATGTCCCTGATCCAAAGCCTTCACCAATGGACAATGCTAGAGAGGAAGAAAAGACTACAAAAGAGGGAAAACTCTAGACCTTATGATCGATAGAGCTATAATTACTATCGATAACACCTTATTAGGAGTAGATCAAGTTAGCAAGAGGCTACACCCTCTACTGTCAATGCAAACTATTGCATAGATAGCATGAGCGAAGTCTTCATTGACGATAAAGGATTCATGTTTCTCCACTATGTGAAGAAATTTTTTGGAGTGAGGGAGAATAACGTGTTATTTATACTAGCAATCGCCAATGACTTCCCCCTCATGTCTGATGATCTTTCTATGCAGTAAAACAACCTAAGCTAGAAGACATAGACGGTATACTCATAGCTCTTTGGAGCCCCAAGAGGAACACCAAGGAAAAGGGAATTCTCTTGCAAGAAAATCTATCTTGTAACATCAACAAGCTTTTTTATTAGGTTTTATATGATCACAATGAAGAAAAGAACACCGGGCACAATAAATCTTCATGTAGATCTCCCACGGATTTGATAGAATCAACCATATTCTTCAACATCTTCACAAAATCCATCAATAGAACAAAAAAAGCAAAGGAATACACCATCTTTGAATGGAAATACATCACATAGTATTCATCTTCAATATCTTCATAGTCTTCTCTCTCAATCTCTCACATACAATCACACTATTTTGATAGATTTGACTATCTCTGACTCTCTCTCTCTCTCTCTCTCCATCAATAGTACATCATATCCTCACTACAATCACTCAATAATCACCCTCAATAATCCTTCTTAGGTCGTGGATGCACCTCCCAAGAGGTATGTCTGATATGAAGAGGCACCAGAGCCACTACAGTGTCTTTTCATAGCTCACCACTGTCACTTCACTCCAGTCTTTACTTCAGTCTTCAGCAGCTACTTCTTTGACTTCTTTTAACTCTTTTGCACTTGTATTCACCTCTTTCCAAGGCTAGAAAACTTTCCCAAGGTACACTCTCATCCAACAGAACACATACAGAAGCATACAGAAGGTCTACAGAAGCTCACAAAAGCTCAACAGAAGCTATCAGGAGGTCAACAGAAAGCATCAGAACCACATAACTCATACCAAAACCATTCCAAACCATAAAAAATCACTCAATAAGCTTTCAAAAAATCTCAAACCCTATCGATCAATACTCCATCCTTCCATACAGAGAGAAAACAGAACAAAACAGAAGCTCAACAGAAGCTATCAGGACCAAACAGAACATATCAGAACATCATCAGAACTTCACATCTCTACTAATAAACATCATGAGCTTAATAAAACCATTCCAACCTATCCAAACACTCTTAAACCACTTCCAAACCAATCAATCATCTCATAAAATCAACATTCAGCTCTCAAAAACAACAAAAATCAGCCAAAAAATAGGTCATTTCAACACTCAACATATCCCCACACTTAATAAGGAAGCGTCCTCGCGACCCAGGAAAAAGGGAATACAAGTTCATTCAAAAGCTCAACTTTGATCTTCAATAAATTGTCAAAAACAGTCCATCCAACCACAACCCCAACTTATAACCTGTATTTGATATAAAGAATACAACGAAAGGAAAACCCTTTATTCATTAACACTTCTTATCAAACTGGAAATCACAACAAACTTGTAAAGGAAATAAGAGGTTTCTTCTTCGGCTGCATCAGCATCTTCAACTATCCAACCAGCAACACCATCACCGCAATTCTCCAAAATATAGCTCACACGAAAGCAAATCGAATAGGCAACCACTACGATCGTATCACATAAATTAACCCACAACACAAACACTACACACAACACAACCATCTGAATGACTCCTCCAAAAAGAGAGATTTATCATTAAAAATCATCCACCATACATGGCAAAGGTATCAATGAAGATGATCCCTTTTGAAAGATTGGTGATTTCGAAAATGATCCATGGATAAGGATTCATCTACAAATGTCTTGGGATGATTCTGAAAAAACTGAAGGCAGCACATCCTTTTCAATAAGACAAGGTATCTGCTAGGCAAACAGAGGGCATGAAAGTATAATACATCCAGTTGCTGGGAATCAATGCTCACATTGACATTCATGCACAACTTTGGAATAGGCTTTGAATCATTATGAGAATGCCTATGCATATACTCCAGGTACCAAGTAAAATGAGCAGTTAAGCACATAGAAGGATCTGCAGACTGAGAATACTGCTGAGAAAAATGCATATAATTCTGATAAACATGACTAGCACTTATCCATTCTCCTAGGATCAATGGCCAATTGATTTGAGGTCCAGTAAGGGAATCATTTGAACTCCATCCTCTTCTTCGAAGAATCTTCTGATCAAAACCTAGATACCCACTAACCAACTGAGGAGGATTAGGAATAGAAGTGTTAGGAGACGGAGGGGGGACTAATGAAAGAGGATGAAGTAATGGATAGGAAAAATCATAAAATGAGGAATGGATTAAAGATGGATTTGCTGAAAATTGAGGAGATTCGGTTAAGAAATGCGTTAAAAGATAAGTAGGAAAAGTTGATAGAATGTTAGGGGATGGGGAAGGACAAGGATCAGGAGGTAGAAATACTCGATCTTCAATAAAAGAACAATGGGTAAAGATAGGAATTTGAGGAGATCCTTGAGGTTGGAAAAGAAGGGGTAAAATGACCTTTGGGTTAGATTGAAAAAGGAAAATATAAGCATCATACCTATGAGCCATTTGTTGATAATGAGTTAGGCATGGAAAGGACGGACCTAAAGCTGATCTACGATGATAGGCTTCAAAGAAAGAAGTATCAAATGGAGGTTAGTTAGAAAGATAGGCTAAAAGATCCACCCTCAGTTGGTTAACGTTTTGGGCATGAGCTGAAGCTTTGACCTGACGGTGATTCAAAATGATAGCATCAACCATAGTGTGCCATGAAAACTCAGGACACTCAGCCACCTTTGAAGAATATCCCTGGAACATCTCATCAATCCTCAACTCCAAATGTCGGACATACAAAGAAACTTGCAATACCACATCTCCGACATACCAAGCTAGATCTTCATCATCTGGAATCAGTAAATCACCCCTCAAATACATATAGGACAGAAGCATCATATTTGGAGTGACAGAGTCTTCAAAAACCATCCTCACTACTTCTATCAGCAAATCTGATGACCAGGCCCCACTCCATCCATCCTCTGGAATAGGTAAATCCATCGTGGAAAGTTTTATATAGAAGGCCAACTTCTGTTGTTGATAATGGACAAAAAAGGAATGATCTGGTGGAACATATTCTTGATACTGCTCAAAAGAAGACCATAATAAATCCATGCGAGATTGCAATCTTTCCACCTTGGCCTGAAATAAGGGACATAAGGTAGCCTGTCGGCGCTGAAGAGCTGCCAAGTTTGCAGGGGATAAAAGAGAAACTGGTTGCACAGGACTCTGTGTATTAGACTGAGACTGAGCCAATTGAGCTTTGAGTTGCTGGATTTGAGCATTGCTCTGGTCTAAAATAGCTGTGGTGGATTTAAATTTCTCTGCTTGGGCAGCTATCACCTCCTTTATCTCTTGACTCTCCTTCTGGGACTCATCCCTCTCCTCTGTTACAGCAACCACTTGAGACCTAGCTTCTGCCAACTCAGCTTTCAACTTAGAGATTTCAGCTTTCTGAGTATCCACGAGCTTAGTCTGCTGCTCCATTTGCGAACAAAGGTCAGAGAATTTCTCCTGAGCAGAGGCTAACTCAGTATTGGTCTTATTCAGTTCCTCCTTAGACTACTGAACATCATCATAAAATGAAGAATATAATTACTGGATACAGGCAGTCATCGAAAGTTCAATAGAACTCTGGATATCCTTGCATAGGAATGGAATAGCATCTCCTGTTACCAGGCGGTGAACAGAAGGAATAGTAAGTTCGAGCATCCTATCTCTATGGGCTCTGAAAAGATTTGGCGTTTGAAAGAATGCATGCAAGCGGCTGTAAGACTGGGTAGGAATTGTCACTGGAACTGGAGGAATAGGCATTGACTCAGCCACCCTCTCAAGGCGTTTTCTCTGAATGACCAGAGGAGGAGGAGAACCATCATCCTCAATTATCACATCATCAGCTTCATTATGAGGTGGAGGAGGAACTTCTGGAGGATCGATTGGAGGTAAAGGAACTTCCTTTGTAGGGGCAGCATGTAGCAAGAAGACATAGAGGAAGGACCCAAATGTAACATTAGTCACATTTCCTCGAGTAGCTCGGATAAAATGGTGATCCATCTTGGAGAGGAGGTAGGTACTCCAATCAATAGTTATGCCTTTCAAAATCATGCGTGAATGTGTAAACAACTCCTTGGAAAGATAATGAGATGGGGATTTTGCAGGCATGAACCTGTCCTGAAGGAATTGGCATAGTTGTTTCCATAAGGGATTGGAAATCGTGGAAACACTGACTCCTGACGTGGTAATGACCTTCTTCGGATCAAAAACATCTTGAGTTTGCTTCTGCAACAGCTTCAAAATATCGTCATTGGTGAACAACTGTCTGGCAGCAGGGATAGACTCCCCACGATATGGCAGACCAAGAGCTTTGCCTAGACTCTTTGGTGTTAAAAGAATAGTAGTGCCACAAACTGGACCAGACCTCTTACTGTAAGAGGTTAAAAACTTGTCACAAAGGGAAGGATCATCTGGAACCAGTGGGAAAGAAAGGCTCATGAACTTGGACAAGCCCGCTTTAGCAATAATGTCTGAATCCAGTAACAAAGAATAATCATGTACAGCCAAAGGAACATACTGAATCGGGGGAGGAGTACGAGAGGGCGCCATTCAGATGGTGACACACACACACCACAAACACAGACAAACAAAGAGAATGCTTGCAAAGCAACATATAAAAACCAAGGATAAGATATCAACCACGGTGGTAAAACGTGCCTCGACCAACTATCCCCAAGCAAACCACAGCCTAGAAAAAATTCGACATGACCTCCACACATATGCAACCAAAAGCTTCATGCTATGCAACATGCAAACACCCAAATCCCCGTATCAAGCAATAAAGAAAAAAAAAACTACACACCGTACCCTTAACCGTAACAAAGAAACTGAATCAAAACATAACAACAACCCACACATATCATGACCATAACTTGGATAATCAGGTTTGACCATGGAGACAACTCCGAAGACTTCACATACCCATCCCACGAAACGAGTTCATTAAAAAGGGAAAATAAGTGCAGTGAGGGGGAATTAATTTAATGAATGATTAATTTTATGGATTATTAACAATGGGTAATTTTTTAATTAAGTGATAAACTTTAACAAGAAAACAGCGGGTCCTTCTTAAAATTTTAATTACCAGTTATTAGGTTGAAGCGGTGCATTAATGCAACTCGGACTTCGATACCCAGACTGGGTCTCTAAATGCAAATTCATTTATTAAAAATTAAGGTGACGTGAAGCGCTTTTTTGCTAGCGCGTGCTCTTGTGACGGCTGGTTCATTTTAATTAAAAATATTAAAGTGCCTCTTAAGCACAGGTAGTGCGTGCTAAGTGAACGGCTGGTTAATTTTAATTAGAAAAAATGTGTGTTTGGTGCGAGCGCACGTGCCATGGTGCTGTTTAGGATTCATGTTAAAAATTAAACGTGGATTTTGGGGTAGCAGAAAAAATAAAAATATAAAAGAAAAAATACCTGGAAGTGGGTGTATGTGTATGCAATGAATGCGCACTTCTCAATCCCAAAATGTAGGTCAACAATCCAAAAAGAACCAAGGTATTTGGATTGTTCTAGAATTTTTAGCTTGTGTTTGGAATTAAAGAGGATTTTTCATGAATTTAAGTATTTAATGAAGTAGTTTTACCATAAAATAATAATGGAATAAAATGACACATCATTTTCAGCTTAGAAAATATTCCAAAAATAAGCAAAAAAGTTAATGAAATTTTCAAGAATTTTTTTGTAATTAAATTGGTATTTTTACCAATTTTAATGATTTTTTTCTCATTTTGTGGGTATTTTGAAAAGAATTTTGACTTTTTAAAATGTTTCTGAAATTTTTTTCTGAAAATTTCAGTTTAGAAAAATATTGCAATTTACTGCAGAAATATGAAGAATTTGTTTAAGATATTTTTGTATTTTTTTGAATTTTAAGTGATTTTTAATGATTTTTTTGTAAATTTTCAATGTATTTTGACGGTTTTCGGGTTTTGGAAATTAAAAATCCGGGAATATACCCAAGAATGGACTGCGTGTCAGCTGCGTGTGAACAGCTGGCTGGTGCACTACTGCACGGACCAGCTAACGTGCGTCCCCGCGCGTGAACAGCCGCGAACGGACTCCCGCATACGAACCCGCACACGAACAGCCACGCGCGCCCACACACCCGTTCGTGTGTCAGGGGGCTGAGAATAGGTGCTGCAATTTCTACGGTTTTCGGTTGGTTGCTGCTGGTTTCTGCGGGTGGTCGTTGGGGAGGTCACGACGGGGGGGAATGGGGCGTAAGAGGGTGAGAAGGGGGGCTTAAGAAGGGGTTTCTGCGGGGTGGGAGTGTGTCTCTGGGGGGGGGGAACAGGGGCTTGTGGGGGAAAGGTGTGTGTGGGGGTGGTGGGGTGGGATTGGGGGCTTGGGTGGGGAGATGGTGGGGTTGTGCCTTGTGGGGGGGGAAGGGGGCTTGGGTGGGGGTGGGTGTGGGTTGGTGTGGCTGGGGGCTTATGGGGGGGTGGGTGTGGGTTGGTGGGGCTGGGGGGGAAACAGACAGGAAGGAGGCCCAACGGGCGGTGGACAGGGCGCTCGGCGGCGGACAGGGCAGCGGACGCAACGGAGCGCCAGGCGGGGCGTAGGGGCAGGAGCAGCGGGGGCGTGACGAGGGCGACAGGCTCAAGTGTGGCGGCCAGCAGTGCCAGGGGAGAAGAGGGAGGGGGCGACCAGCAGCGTGGTGTCAGATGACAGGTCGGGCGGCCACAAGGAGCGGCGGTAGGGGCGCGTGGCATCCACAGGCGGGAGGAGAGGAGGGAGGAGAAGGAGGGAGAGGGAGGTGGAGATGGAGAGGAGGGAACGTAGGGAGGAGAGGGAGATGGAGAGAGGTGGTTGGGGGGGGAAGGGGTCGGGGAGAGAGAAAGGTGGGGGTGGGGGGGATAGGGGAGGGTGCCCGGGGGGAGGGGGGATAGGGAAGGGTGCCCGTGGGATGCCCATGGGGGTGGGTGGGGGGGATAGATGGGTGCCCAGGGGGAAGGGTACCCACCATAAAAGAAAGGCGTGCCCCCGTCCCGCGCGCATGCGCGGGGCGAGGTAAAAAAATTTACCGTGACGGGATCGAAATAGCGCCCAGATGTCGGTACAGGGCACGCGGACGCGACCGAGGCGTGTTGAGATGCGTAAAATAAAAAACGAGCGCATTCACGCGCGGGACGAGTCGCGCGAACCACGTAAAAATAAAGAAAAATTAATATCTCCCAATCCGAGCATCGAAACGAAATGTTGTAAAAACAAAAATTGTACAAGACGGCAAGGGGAAGAGAGGGAAAAAGCGCAAAGGGGGTTTTGGGAGAAAGACAAGGCGTTCACATGCAAAAATCGCAAAAAACGGGTACAAAAATGCAAACGAACATTAATATCAGAAGATCCATGCATCAAAACGAGGTGTGGAAAAAAGAAAAAATGCGTAGAAAGACGTGTCCGACAATCTTATCACATCAAAACATGGTTTCGACTGAGATAAGATGCGTTCACATGGGAAAAACCCAAAAAAAGACCCGAAAAGGGGATCGGAAATTAATATTAGACGAATCGCTGGCCGAAATGACATGCAGTAAAAAGGAAAAATGTCCGCAGGAAGGGGTGGCACATGGTTGTCATGTTAGAACGCAGTTCCGACAGAAGTAGGAGGAGTTCACATGCGAAAAACACCAAAAATACACCCGAAAACACATTTAAAAAGTAATAATTAAAAATCCAGAAGTCGAAAGAGGGTGGAGGAAAAAGGAAAAAGGTGGAGGAAGGTGCAATGGACACGGCTGTCAAATCAAGTTGGAATTCCGATGCAAACATGGAAGGCTCACATGAAAAAATGTCAAAAAGTCGCACGAAAAAGTCTCGAGAGAAACCGCAGAAATTAATATTGGACAAACCATGCATCGAAATGACACGGAGGAAAAAGGAAAAATATCAAGGGAAAAGTTGTTGTCAAGGCTATGATGTCAGATCACGGTTCCGAAGCAAGAAAAATGCGTTCACATGGAAAATTGGCTAATTTGCGCAAAATGCTTCAAAAATTAATAACTCAAAAACCGTGCACCGGAACAGGGGTGGGAAAAAAGGAAAAAGGGTTAGTTCGAAGGGATGAATAGGGCTCAAGCGTGGCGGCCAGCAGTGCCAGGGGAGAAGAGGGAGGGGGCGGCCAGCAGCGTGGTGTCAGATGACAGGGCGGGCGGCCACAAGGAGCGGCGGTAGGGGCGCGTGGCATCCACAGGCGGGAGGAGAGGAGGGAGTAGAAGGAGGGAGAGGGAGGTGGAGATGGAGAGGAGGGAACGCAGGGAGGAGAGGGAGATGGAGAGAGGTGGTTGGGGGGGGAAGGGGTCGGGGAGAGAGAAAGGTGGGGGTGGGGGGGATAGGGGAGGGTGCCCGGGGGGAGGGGGGATAGGGAAGGGTGCCCGTGGGATGCCCATGGGGGTGGGTGGAGGGGATAGATGGGTGCCCAGGGGGAAGGGTACCCGCCATAAAAGAAAGGCGTGCCCCCGTCCCGCGCGCATGCGCGGGGCGAGGTAAAAAAATTTACCGTGACGGGATCGAAATAGCGCCCAGATGTCGGTACAGGGCACGCGGACGCGACCGAGGCGTGTTGAGATGCGTAAAATAAAAAACGAGCGCATTCACGCGCGGGACGAGTCGCGCGAACCACGTAAAAATAAAGAAAAATTAATATCTCCCAATCCGAGCATCGAAACGAAATGTTGTAAAAACAAAAATTGTACAAGACGGCAAGGAGAAGAGAGGGAAAAAGCGCAAAGGGGGTTTTGGGAGAAAGATAAGGCGTTCACATGCAAAAATCGCAAAAAACGGGTGCAAAAATGCAAACGAACATTAATATCAGAAGATCCATGCATCAAAACGAGGTGTGGGAAACAGAAAAAATGTGCAGAAAGACGTGTCCGACAATCTTATCACATCAAAACATGGTTTCGACTGAGATAAGACGCGTTCACATGGGAAAAACCCAAAAAAAGACCCGAAAAGGGGATCGGAAATTAATATTAGACGAATCGCTGGCCGAAATGACATGCAGTAAAAAGGAAAAATGTCCGCAAGAAGGGGTGGCACATGGTTGTCATGTTAGAACGCAGTTCCGACAGAAGTAGGAGGGGTTCACATGCGAAAAACACCAAAAATACACCCGAAAACACATTTAAAAAGTAATAATTAAAAATCCAGAAGTCGAAAGAGGGTGGAGGAAAAAGGAAAAGGGTGGAGGAAGGTGCAATGGACACGGCTGTCAAATCAAGTTGGAATTCCGATGCAAACATGGAAGGCTCACATGAAAAAATGTCAAAAAGTCGCACGAAAAAGTCTCGAGAGAAACCGCAGAAATTAATATTGGACAAACCATGCATCGAAATGACACGGAGGAAAAAGGAAAAATATCAAGGGAAAAGTTGTTGTCAGGGCTATGATGTCAGATCACGGTTCCGAAGCAAGAAAAACGTGTTCACATGGAAAATTGGCTAATTTGCGCAAAATGCTTCAAAAATTAATAACTCAAAAACCGTGCACCGGAACAGGGGTGGGAAAAAAGGAAAAAGGGTTAGTTCGAAGGGATGAATAGGGCTATAAGATTGGATATGGATTTCGGTGAACGTAGGGTACGTGCACATGGCAGGACAACAAAATTAGGGAATGAAGGAAAACTGTAAGGGAACAGCCCTGAGGGTGGGTGGAAAATGGACAGATGGGTGGGGAGGGACCCGAGCAGGGTAAAATCAAGGCATGGCATAGAGGCATTAGCAGGTTGAGGCATATGCAGAGGGGTATGCAATGTAGACGCGCAGGGACGCGTCCCCACACTTAAAACCTTAACGGACAGGGTTAACTGAGCAACATGGACCTAATACCACATGATAGACCAACCGCTAACGTCCCCACACTTAAAATATGATCGTCACTAAGAAACAGAAGGTGTAGGGTTAGAAAAACTTGGCCCATATTGTAGAGAATCAAGGTTGATTGTCGATGGCACATCCTGTGTTGTTGTCGGCTGCAGGAGGTACCAAGGCATCTTCACAGCACACGTCCTTCGTGGCAGGGACCACGCGGCAGGACCCAGGGAGGTAGCTGGTTGAAGGAATCGCAAGAAATTCGTCGAGGGTGAGAGATATTACACTCAACTCACAATCACTCATATGGAATGAAAGAGCAATCACTCACCCCATGACTAATATCACTCGAGGAATAATGATTGAACCTCATATCTCACACCGGGTTTAGAAATCGACAAGGGGGATGGTGTAGAGGGAGTATGCCAGGGTGCACAGTTGATGGTGCATTAGTGCGTCCAACCCGTCTGGCATAAGTGCAAGGAGGAAGGCAAGGGAGCCTTGCAGTGCAGTGTACAGAACAGGGTGACGTGTCCTGTGTTGATGGCAGAGACCCATCCCGTGGGAGCATAGGAAAACGGGAACATACTTGACTCCAAGTGTCGTAACGTCTCTCAAATCTCGCCTCTCAATAAGTGATTGAGGAAACACCAGTCACACTCAACCCACCCTCTGTCTCACGCTCTGTTGATAGATACAGGAGGGCAACCATGTCATGAAACCCATTGATGTAATCCTCACTATCACTTGTGCAAAGGTTGTATGCCTTGTGCGCATTTGATGGTGCAACTGTGCATCCTGCCCTGTGCTGGCATACGGTGCGAGAAGGAAGGCCAGGGAGCCTTATGGTGCAGTGCACAGAAACAAATCGTGCTTTGTGCATTGAGAAGCCGATCCCATGCGTGCAACACTTCATTCACACTTCTCGCCTCTCATTTGATTTGAAGGGAAAAGACTGGTCACTCGCCCCACCCTTTGTCTCACTCTCTGATAGATACACAGGGCAATCCATACTCTCATCCCCATCCGGTTAGGATGAAAGCTCGCGTCACTTGATTGTTTGTCGATGAAGATCGCATTGTCAGTTGTTGAAGAGGAATACCCAAGGAGGTAGCCATCAAATCGAACGTGGGGTGAGATAGGAACATGGCGTCTGCTAGAGAACAGTTAGACGCTCTGTAGAGAGACACAGGACACATCGTACCAAGGGAGGTAGCTTCGAAACTGGATCCTGGGGATGTAAATTGATGAATCCACTTTCTGGACTACTGGGTGTTGCCACCTTTTCCATAGCTAGCTTCTCGCCCAAGGGTGTTAACCACCTTTTCTTGGAGCGAGGCTTGATATGACAGGGAATTGCTTCCTTTTCTCCCATAACAATTGTGTTCTCTTTTCTTGTTTTCTTTGTTTTGTTTTTTTTTTCTCTTTTTTATTTCTTGTTCTCCCCTATTCCCGAGGGTGTCTCCACCTTTTCTCGAAGAATAGGTCGGCATGACAGGGACCGAAGTCCTTTTCTCCCATGACCGATATGTATATATTTTTTCTTCTTCTTTTGTTTTTCGATTTAAGAAAGGGAATGGTAGAAATACCATTTGTCAGAACCCACCTCGCTACACTGCCGCCCGCTGGTGGAAAATAGAGGATAAGAGATCAGGGCTGGAAGGTGGAGCTAAGGGGACAGAGGGTTGTGTCCACCTCATCAGGAGGGGCTGAAGAATGGCTATCAGAAGTAGCATCATAAGAAGTACAGTGCCACGCCAACGGGGGAAAGGATCAGGTGACCGTGATTGTCAAGATCCCCAAGGAGGGAAGTACTTCTTCAGGCGATATCCATTGATTAGGAAGGGATCATTAGAGACATCAACGGTCTGCACTTGGACAGAGCCATTAGGGTTGACAGCAAGTACCTTATATGGGCCCATCCACCGTTGTTGGAGCTTGCCAGGAAACTTGCCAAATCGTGAATCATAGGCTAGGACCAAATCACCTTCTTTGAACTCCTTGTGCTTGATGAAGCTGTCATGGTAAGCCTTACGTCGAGCTTGCGTGGCTTCCATGCAATGTAGAGCCATCCTGCGAGTTTCGTTCAAACATTCCAAGTGCAAGAGATGTCGTTGTAGTGAATCATCGTCCCCCAAACGCTCTTTGATAGCCACTCGCAAAGAGGGCAATTCCAGTTCAACAGGGAAAACAACTTCTGTACCATACACCAGCTGAAACGGTGTCTGTCATGTGGCTGCTTTATGGGAGGTTCTGTACGCCCAGAGGGCCTCTATAAGTCAATCGTCCCAATCAGACGATGTGCGGCAATTGTTATTGTTAGAATCGAGCAGAGGATTCGATTCGTGACTTCAACTTGACCATTAGCTCTGGGGTAATAAGGAGTAGACTTGCGATGGCGGATCTTATACAGCTCTGTCAACTCTTCCATAACTTTATTAATGAAATGAGTGCCTCTGTCACTTACCAGCTCTAAGGGACTGCCAAAATGGGTGATGATGTTCTCGTACATGAACAGGGCCACCCTGTTACTATCGTCTCGCTTTAGGGCTTTAGCTTCACACCACTTTGTGACATAATCCGTACATACCAGGATGTATCTGTTCTGCTTTCTTCTGGTGGGAGGATCGATTGGGCCTACGAAGTCAATCCCCCACTTCTCAAACGGCTTCAAAGGAAGGATAGGGTGCAGTGGCATGGCACTTGTCTTGGTAGGTTTCCCCATTCTCTGACAAGCATCACATCTTTTACAGTAATCATAGGCATCCTTGTGGAGGGTCGGCCACCAATATCCTGCTAGCAAAGCCTTCCTGGCTGTGGCTTCTCTTGCAAAGTGGCCTCCACATGGCTCGTCATGGCAAGCCTTCAGAACAATCCCAATCTCATCTCCTGCAACACATCTTCTGAGCACTTCATCTTTTCCTTTCTTGTATAGTGCACTGCCTAACATGGTGTAGGGGGCTGATTCCAACATAAGATTCTTCCTTTCCCGACTAGAAATGCCAGGAGGGTACTGTTGGGTTGCCAGCAGATTGGCGATGTCTATATACCAGGGGGTTACAGTTTCTACCAGGAATAGGGAAGCATCAAGGAGGTCTGGATCATCCTACTCCTCGTCTGCAATTTGTGGGATACGCGACAGATGATCAGCCAGAACATGGGAACGACCAGGCTTAGTAATCACCTCAAAGTTGAACTCCTAGAATAGAAGGACCCATCTCATCATTTGTCCTTTCACAACCGCTTTGTTCATCAGGAAGGATAGGGCCTCATGATCCACATAAAATTTAAAGTGGGTAGATAGCAGATAGTGGCGGAACTTCTCTAGGGCAAACACCATTGCCAAGCACTCCAGCTCTGTCACTGTATAGTTCCGTTCCCTATAGTCACTTTTCGGCTTGCGTAATATATGGGTTGATCTAGCTTCGAGGAGCCCTTCTGGCAGAGAACTGCGCCTAAGCCTTCAATAGATGCATCAATGTGTACATGGAACTCCTTCGTCCAGTCAGGAGGTTGCAGAATGGGTGCCTCAATCAGACACTGCTTCAGAGTGTTGAAGGCTTTGTCACATTCTCCCGTCCGAATAAACTCTGCATCTTTCCTCAGAAGCTTGTGCAAGGAGGTTGCCTTTGTTGCGAAATGAGCTAGGAACCTTCTGTAGTAACCCATATGGCCTAGGAATCCCCTCAACAGTTTGAGGTTGGTGGGTGCTGTCAGAGCTGCAATCTTTTCGATCTTTGCAGGGTCTGTTGATATCCCTTGTGCAGAGACAATGTGGCCCAACAGAACTCCAGAAGAGACCCCAAAGATGCATTTGTCAGGGTTGAGGGAAATCCCATACTCCCGGCATTGGTCAAAACATTTTTCCAGGTATCCCCAGTGTTCACGGATCAAACTATAGACACAAAAGTCATCCAAATATACCTCAATAAAGTCGTGCAAATGATTTTGGAATGCGGCCATCATGACTCGCTGGAAAGTAGCAGGGGCATTGCATAGCCCAAATGGCATCACTTGGTAAGCGTAGGTCCCCCATTCTGTGGTGAAGGTTGTTTTGGACTGGTCTTCTTCTGCTATCTGCACTTGGTTATATCCACTGAATCCATCCAGAAGGGAATAAAGCTTATGTCCTGCCATTGTGTCCAACAGTTGGTCTGTGAAAGGGATAGGAAAGTGATCCTTCTTGGTCTTGGAATTCAACTTGCGGAAATCCACACATATACGAAGCTTGCCATTCTTCTTGGGTACAACCACGATGGGTGAAACCCATTCACTATTTGCCACTGGATAGATGAACTCAGCCTCCAGAAGCTTCAGCAGCTCTGCTTTCACCAATGTGGAATAATTCGAGTTCATTCGCCTCTGGCGTTGCCGTACTAGCTTGGCATCAGGCTCCAAGTCAATATGATGCTGACATATTGTGGGATCAATCCCCTTTAGGTCTTTGTAGGACCATGCAAACACATCCAAATTCTCTTTCAACAAAGTGTACAAAGTTGACAACTCCTCTTCTGGTAGGCTGCTACCCAGCTTCAGGTGGCATTCAGTGCCATCTGCATCCACAAAAGTTAACTGCCTTTCACCTTCTACTTCACGGATGAAGGTCCCACAGACTGCTTCTGGGTACAAATCCAACTCCTTCAAGGGAGTGGTGTCCTCTTCTGATGTCCCACTAGAATCAACTTCTTCTTTTGGTGGAGAGTGAGGTTGCTCCTTGAGATGTTGAAATGGGATTAGAGCCGTTTCGGGTTTGGTTTCAAGATTAGTTACCTCTTGGCTTGAAGACTCATCTTCAGATGACGCATCCAGGAATGTCACATAATAGGGACCCTCTAATGCCTGTTGGAATTGTGAGACTGGTGCTTGTTGGCATGGTGCATCATCGTCATCTTTCTTTGGCAAGGATGGTTGAGGATGGCAAGAACCACTGCTGAAAGATGGCTTGGTCTTCTTTAACCATTTCTTATAAAGATTTTGCATATGAGAAAATCCATTTACTAGACCAAGTGGTACCATCGCCATTCTGTCCCACAGCATGAGCTCCTCTGCTTCCGATGCTTCTGGAACTTCTTCTTCATATGTATCCTCTTCAGATGGGATAGAATCTTCTGTCTTGCTTTCATAACCTTCTTCTTCCATATCATCTCCATCCTCTTCTGTCTCTGTCTCTGTCTCTGTAGGAGCTCTGTAAGAGAATAACAGGTTCTCTGTTTCATCTTCTGCCTCTGTCTCTGTCTTTGTAGGAGCTCTGTAGGAGAAGAACAGGTTCTTTGTTTCATCTTCTGCCTCTGTCTCTGGCTCTGCTATGGCCATGTAACAGGGAGATCAGTACATCCATGCTTCTATCTCACTGTCTGATGGAACCTAGAACGGGCCCGGCACTGGCTCGTGCACTAGCCGGACCTCTATCTCACGCGATCAACAACCCCACGGCCTCGCGGCCAGGAGCGTTGATGACACATACATTGCCTTCCTAGACATCTTGCATTTGTATTGCGTCATTTGTAGTCCACTCTTCTTCACCCACTACTCCTCAGAGGGAGTCCCTTACACATTGCCTAATGGCACGAAGCACAGACATAGGGGGTTCTCCAATGGCTGAGTGCCGCCACCCCTCTGCGACTCTCCTACACCTTGGGGATTGGCCCCTCGGTGCGTCGCTCAACATATAAACATTTCGCACAAAATCCACTCAAGGTACCATTTAATCGTATACAGAAATGTACCATTGTCCTTACTTCTCTTTTCCCTAGACCCCATGACTAGCCTATGGCTTAGGGTGTCCTGTCTCTCACTCAACGTGGGTCAAGGTCCTAATGAAAGCAATTGCTGTGCATCCAGGATTTCTGATACCTTTAAATATTTCCATGATTTATGCATATTGTGGATGCTAAGTGCTCAAACAATTATAAAATCAATATTGTGCACATGTGGAAAATACCCTTTTAATGGTTTTCAACTACCGTTCTTATGCAGCGTTGCATGAACCTAGCACCGAGGAAACCCTCGTGCTACTAGGCTCTCATTCTATAATTATTCACCGACCTATATGGCATGCAAACAAAAACCAACAATCTTTTCATCATTTTACTCCGCATTTAGACACATTTAACCACTCTATCCTCCCATCGATCAAATGTTGCCTTGTTGTATAGATTTATAAGGCATTTTGCCATCATTTTATGTGTAAATAACCGAAAAAACCACACTAGAAAAAGAAGGTGGGGCTGAACTGAGGCAAACCCTCATGCTTCAGTCCCCACAAACATTCACGAACATTGTTCTTAATTTTCATTAATTTTCCGCACCCAAAATGCATTTTTCCCCTATTTTTGGTGTTTTTTCTCTATTTTTCTTGTATTTTTCCTTATTTTCTGCATTATTTTAATTATTAAAAATTCAAAATAGGTTATGGGCTGTGGCCCTTAGTTCCTTCTTCCATCAAATATGAAAATTTAGTTGGTGTTCCTATTTATTCTTCCATTTTTATGCTAAAAAACATCATTTTCCCTTGATTTTCCATATTTTACGTGTTTTAGTGTATTATTTTGGGCCACAAGATGCATGTTTTTCTGATTTTCTGATTATCATCAACAAATACTCATGGAAAACAGCAACATAAACAATTTTTAGCCCACATGAACAACATTTTATCCATCAAAAGCCATGAAATCTCAAATTTCCTTTGAAAAAATTGAATTACCGCTTATTTGGGTGTCTCGGGTTTCATGTCCATGGCTGCAAATCTGAAAATCAGCAGCACTTCATGCTCATGACGATCACACGTCACCATCTCTAGCCCGTGGAGCAATCCGATCGATGCCGGACAAGCCTCCACCATTCTTTCTTCTTCCTTTCTCTTCCCACATGAATCCCCCCTTAGAGGAGAGAGAGGGAGGAGAGAGAAAGACTGATTTTCTCTCTCTCTCTCTACAGGCTGTCATTTCTCGTGCGGGACGGAGCGATGCAGAGCGTGGAATGGATGCAATACCCTGCTGTGATTTGTTTCATGGCTTGCTTAACAGCCATCATCTCGATTTGTGGGGGGGGGGGGGCGTTTTTTTCGCGGCGGCTCTCTGCAGCCGCCGCCCCCCTCCTTTTTCATTTTTTTTATAGGGAGGGGGGGTGCCCCTTCCCAAAGGCACCCCTTCACTCCTCCTTTTGGGCACCTCCCCAATTTTGACCGGCCTTTTGGCCCTTTTCCTGGCCTCTCTCGCATACGGTGTCCGAATCCACTTCTGAAAATTTCTGTGAGCTCGTCTCGGCATCCCGCACTGACTGACAGCTCCACTGACTGGCACAGGCGCATGGAAAAGTTACTAAAAATCCGCAAGTGTTGCCCGGGCGTCCTTAGAGCACTTTGATGCTTAAAATCGTCCTAGGTCGAGCCGCCGCCTTTGACGTCGAATATTTTTCCCTTGATATTCATAATTTTTAGCTATTTTTAAGCAATTTCCGGCACCAAAATTCTGCTCTCATTGGCGACCACACGGGATAGGGCGATGCAGCCCGTCGAATCCACGAACATATCTGCACATAAACAACCAAAGAAGCATCAAGCTGATACAAAACAAATATATAATAAAACTCAGCACAATGCTCACCCTACCCCCTGACAAACCAAGGCATGACATCCACAAGGAGTAGGCCTAGCATCATCTAATAGAAGATCCGAAGCGAGTCACTAACCAACTGCTCCAACACAACCAAACTAAAAAGAATTGTCAAAGAGGTTGCCCTAAGTGGTAGTCTGAACTACTTACCAACTAAAGACAACACAACTAGGAGCTCCTACAAGGCGAGGACTCCTATAGCCTGATCAAGGAGTATTTTCTGTCAGTACAGTTCTTCTTTTAGGGTTTTTATTTTATTAACATACTTGGGCATGTAAAAAGGAGGGAGCTGAGCGTAATGACCCAAGGAGAACAGGGCATCGGCCTCAGGACCTGTCTCGGTACCCAAGAACCTACCAATCCCTCGCAAGGTGACACTTAATCCTTTTCTAATGCTCACTTTTATTTTCGCTCCAATCTTCCTTGTTTTGTCATTTTTTTTTCCAGCAAGAAGCCACCCCTAGGAAGACAAGGTATCGGCCCCGGGTCTGACTCGTCCCCAGGAGCCTACCAGGCCTTCGCAAGGCAATGATCAACCGCTTATACATTTTCATTTCATTTCTTTTCTTTGATAGGGGTTAGAACCCCTTTTTACACACCTCCGTATTTATATTCATCTTTTGGGATGTTCAAGGTTTCTTGGCATCATCATTATTATCTTCTAGCAAGCTTCTCTAACTGCCTCACTACTAACAAGAACTCCTAGAACGGCTACCTAGCAAGCTAGCAGAACAGGGCCACTAGGACTTCCTTCTAAAACAAGTCTTTTGATGCCTGACAATGTCTTTACATGAGGCAATGACTACTCCGACCTCCCTCAAACATACTTAGCCTAAACTTGGGACTTCATGCATTGGTTGCCGGTCCCTAACAAAAATATATCCCCTCGACAAGTACCAATACACATATAACAGGAAAGAAAGGTACTCGTAAAGGAGAGATATCACTTGAATTGGCCACAAGAAGCTTCCATCGCAGCAAAGGCTCCTCCAGGCTCCACCAAATTCCATGAACCACGAAACTTGTCTAGCACAACACTTAAAACAAAAACCCAATTAAACGCACCCACACTAGACAGGGAAATGGCCCTCTTGGCCTAATGAAATCAAACAATACTATGCATAACATCCTCCTGGAAACAACTATGATAGATATTAAAGCATAACATTCCCAGGGGAACAGAGGCTCGAAGCCCTAAACTAGGTGCATTAAATTATGACCCATCCCTCCTGCGTATATCGCAAGAGGTGTTTGCATCACATGTCGTCTAATCAGTCTGTGGGTCCAATATAATAAAGACAGATGAGTCTCGCCTACCCTCTGCATCACCCAGATCAACCATCGTCTGCCAAAGAGGGCATGTTTAGAAAGCATACCCCACAAACGACCAAGTCCTGTCTCATCGTCAATAGATATATCGGGACAAGGGCCACAATTAAAGAAGAGGTCTTCTTCATACACAAAATTAGCCAATGAATCGGCAAACTGATTCCAATCTCGTGGAATAAGCTAAAAAGACACTCTATCAAATTCGTCTAGCAGGGCTATGGCAGTATGATGGTACATGCAAAGGATGGGGTTTCTTACCATGTACGTCCCATTGAGTTGATTTAAAACTAACTGAGAGTCCCCTTTCACCAATAACTGGCGGATACCACCCTTCTTTGCAATATTCAAACCCATAATCAGGGCTTTGTATTCTGCCATATTATTGGTAAAATTCACCCCGAGATAAGCAGCTAACTTCATGACAATGCGTCGCTGGGGGTCTCGGATGACAACTCCTACACTTCCTTTTTTGCATGCACCCCTGGACGCCCCATCAAAGTACAAGGTGTACGTCCATAAAGGTTTTACATATCCCGCCATCCGGAACTCTACTCGTAATTATGGTAATCGAAATTCAGCATATTCAACGGGTGGACTGTAGGCTCCATCCCTCCATCATCATTGAATTCAACAGGGATGCTCGTCAAAATTTGTAGGCAGTGATGGCAGAAGACGTGTAGCTGCTTCATTCGGCACTTCGCCACTTCTTGGTGCAATAAGCTCTGCAGCTTAAGCTCATCTAAATGTGCCAGTGTCATCAAGCGCTCAAAAAGTGCGTCTTCATCACTCAAAGAATGATTGATGGCAAACCGAATAGTCGGCAGCTCAATCTCTAAAGGCAAGACACACTCCTCCCCGTATACTAACTTGAACGGGGTATGGCCAGTGGCTCGTTTGAAGGTCGTATTATAGGCCCACACTGCCACGTATAACTTTTTATCCCAATCCCGTTTCTTTTCCGACACAATTTTGGACAGGATGCCCACAAGCTGCTTGTTGGTGCTTTCAACTTGCCCATTGGCTTGCGGGTTATATGGGGTTGTCTTGTTATGCTTGATTTGCCAAGTCTCTGTCAAGCTTTTGATTACCTTATTCAGGAAATGGGTTCCGCGGTCCGACACTAATTCTTTCGGCGGACCAAAATGGCATATTATCTGCTCTAAAAGGAAACTAGCAGTTTCTTTAGCATGATCTTTCCTTGTTGCACGTGCTTCTGACAACTTTGTGAAGTAGTCAGTTGCTACAATGATGTACCTCTTTTGCGCAGTCGACGATGGAGTAATAGGACCCACAAAGTCTATTCCCCACTTCTCAAATGGAAGTGTCGCCATAATAGGGGTGAGTGGTCGTTTTCTATTCTCTCGACTATCATGTCGTTGACAAATATCGCACCTCTTAACATACGCAAACGCATCTTGGAAGATGGCAGGCCACCAATAACCTACTCTTAAAGCCTTTTGTGCTGTAAGCCATCCAGAAAAATGGCCATCGCAAGCAGAATCATGGCACTCTTCCAAAATGAATGGCACCTCGTCAGGCATCACACATCAGCGATAGATGTCATCAACCCCTTGCCGATATAATGTACCTGCGATCAATGCAAACTTTAACGCTTGCTGCTTAATTTTCCTTCTCTCAGCTTTAGATAATTCGGATCCCGCCTTTCCATCGATAAATAATGTGTTATTGCAGCGTACCAGGAGGGAATAGATGCCGTATCTATTTTAAATAACAACTCCATGTCACTACCTTCAGCCCCACAGATTCTTTCGGCTCCCCAAAGTCCACAAGACATTCCACGATGCCTTGCAACCTTGGTGGCTTACTATGGATTTCATAATCAAATTCCTGCAAAGTGATTAACCACTTCGCTAGACGATCAGGCGGCTGTAGCTTATTCATCAATAGTCGAAGCCCCTCCGCCTTCGTATAAAGCACGCCTTTCTCATAGAGAATATAATGCCTGAATTTCTTGGTCCCAAAGACCATCGCTAGACACAACTTCTCCATGTAGGTATAATTGATCTCTGAAATGCCCAATTTTCGACTAGCAAAGGCTATCGGATGATACCACTTCTCTTCCCAAATTTGGGCTAAACAGCAGCTGGTACTATACATGGTGGCTGCTGAGAATATATAGAACACCTCACCTCTTTTAGGTGCTTTTAAAACGGAGCTCTTGCTAGCTCATGTTTCACATCCTCGAATGCTACCTTACAAGGGTCACCCCATACAAACAAACAACTAAAGGACAATAAATTTGTAAGCGGCAACGTTCTTTCTGCCAAGGCATTTATGAATCTACGGTAATAACCAACCGAAGACAGAAAGCTATGAACTTCTTTCGGAGTGCGTGGTGGAACCATGGGAACTATAACTTTGACCTTCTCGGGGTCTGTCGCAATTCCTACCGAACTGACCACATGACCCAGCAATAGCCCATAAGGTACTCCAAAAACACACTTCCGTGGGTTTAGGGCCATACAAAATTGTCTACAGCGCTCAAAGCATTTTCTTAAAATGATCAACTGCCTTCCTCTCACGGTGGCGGCCCCTAAGTCATCAATAAACACCTTCAACTCTTTAGGGGATATGTCACCGAATGTCTTATCTACTATCCGTTGCCACGAACCAGGTGCATTGCATAAACCAAAGGCCATCACATGGTATGCAAAAGTACCAAATACAGTAATAAAAGTTGTTTTCAACTTGTCCTCTTCTGCAATTGCCATCTGGTTATATCCTGCAAAGCAATCCATAAACAAATATATTTCCCTACCCGCTAATTGATCCAAAATCTGGTCAATAAATGGCAACGGGTAGTAGTCCTTAACTGTATGCTTATTTAGCTCTCTAAAGTCTATACATAATTGAATTTGATTATTTTTCTTCTTTCTGATCACAACCGGCGAACACCATTCCGTGTGTTGCACAGGAAAAATCAAACCTGCTTTCCGAAGCTTCTGTAACTCTTCAAACAGCCCGTCCCTCAGTTCGAAAGGCATACGCCTTACTTTCTGTCCTACAGGACGATTGCCCTCTTTCAACGGAATTGTATGAACAGCAAGACTAGGAGGAATGCCTCTCAACTCATCATAACTCCAGGCAAAGATATCACGGAATTCCTGAATCAACGCCACATAGTCCTCCCTTTCTGCTGTGCTGAGCATAGAACCTAATTTGATTGGCCGTGAATCATCAGGCATACCAAGGTCTAGCTCGATAACATCTGCATCTCTTATACGATCTTGGCCCTCTATTGGCTTGTTCAAAGTGATTTGATAGATGTCTTCCGTGGTGGATCCCTCTTTGGACTCATCACTCGATGATGTCTCACTGTGGCAGATAAATCTTCTAATGTCTCCAATTCTGTAGAAGATAGAGGAGCTCTCTCACTCTGCGGGGACTCAAGATAAGCATCAACCACCACACACTGGGCACCTCTGCCGAATATTAGTCGACCGGCGGGTATATCTACTTGGCAGTCCGCTTGCAAGATCCAAAGTCATCCGAGTAATGCTTGGTAACTTGGACAGCCTGCAAAACGAATCACCCTAAAGTCCAACATGCATTCTACATTTGCAACAGTGACATGGACCTTAGTAATGCAGCCTTTCGGCTGCCTCAAACTATCATCTGCCATTCTGAGGATTGTGGAGGTATCTTTCTAGATTGCAAGACCCAACCTTTCCATCAGTTCAGAACTCATAATGTTAATAGATGATCCCTTGTCGACAATGGCATAATCTACTAATATCCCATTGACATAGGCTGCAACCCTTGGGCAATGCTTCTCAGCATGCTCGAACCAGTCATCACCAACTCGCGCAATACCCAAAGATTCTACGATATACCCGGTACGTAGGATCTTTCTAAATTCCTTGCGTACTCCTAGGGAAAGCTTAATAAGCTGTAAAAGATTCACATCCGGCTTGACTTCGCAAAGAGAGCTCGCCAAATCGAATTCATGATAGTTTGATAGAGTTCGCTTTTCACGCCAAACCATCCGCTCTTTAGGTCGCTGAACCGGCTTTGTTGCCTCTTTTTTAACATTCACCTTCTTCTTTGGTGATTCCTTATCGGCTTTACTTTCCACGGGCTTCAAAGGTCCCCCTTCCATGGCAGGATCCAAAACTTGCGTTCCTTTGTCGCCTTGTTTAGGGTTTCCGTCGATAGGCTTATCCTTGTCGGCCTCTCTACCCTTTTGACCTCTTGTAAGAACAGCTCGCAGATTAGAGGTTTCAGCATCATTAACGCGTACAGCCTCAATCAAACTAACCCCACTACCACTGGGTAGCTCCTCCACTGTAGTCTTTGGTCGTTGAAGTATTTGTTTAGGCTCGTCTTCTCACTGGGAATCATTTCCTTGCACACGATGATTAACAGGCCCTGGTTGCCGACTACCTCGCTGGAGGGAACTGATCTTACTCCAGCAAGTAGGTGGTAGATGGCCGGATTTTCCACAGATGTCGCACTTAACATTTGGGCGATTTCTTGGATAGTGTTGCCCACCACACCATTTGCAACTAAACCTCGAAGGTGCACCCTCATCTGGGTATCTACTTCCTATCAAATTTTGTTGTTTTTTAAGGAAGTTGACATCAATGGCTATTTGCCGATACTGCTCCGTAATCATGTCGGTATAATGCTTCATCATGTCCTTAACCTCGCCAAGAACATTGGAAGTGCTCGACTCATAGCCTTGGTCATTACCATGTCGTTCCATCGACCTAACAATTCGATTAGGCACTGGTTGTTGAGCCACAGGCATGGTATTAGAATTGACTGCCTAGCCTCCACCATTTGGAGTCATTTGACTGCCCGTAGGCATCGATATGCTAGGGGGAGCTGGTAATAAAGGGACATTCTGCATCATGTTCCCTCTTCCATTAGGGTTAGCCATCACTATCCCTTGGCCACTACTGCCATTGGCCATCGCCATATTGTTTCCCAATACTAAACCCATATTCGAATTGCCTTGAGAAGCATAGGCTGCTTGTAGTCGGGATTCCACCTCTTGTGCTCGTGTAATGGCAGTATCTATATCCCCCAAGGGGACACTACTCAACTGCAATTGGATGTTAAAGTCCAAACCATGTAGGAAATATTGCAATTGGGCAGCTGCGGGGATAGGAATAGAGGTGTCCAACTTACGGAAAACCTCTTTTATTTTCTTCGCATAAGCACGAATATCCTCGTGTGGTTCTTGGCGGGTCACGTTGAGTACATGCAACCAATATTTCCCACCCCTTTCAGGGGCAAACTCCCTTCGAAAAGCTCCATAAAATGAATCAATATTCAATATGGTTCCGGCTTCTAAACCATGGTACCATATAGCGGCTCTTCCTTTGAGAGTCATGTTGAAGAACATCATTAAATGTCCTTCTTCTTGGATGCGATAGTTAAACATCAGCTTTTGAAACTCCCTAATGTGGAGTTCTGCATCTTCCTCAACTAGCCCATTCAAAATGGGTAGCGGGTAACCTAGAGCCGGCAAATCCATTGTTCCTGCAGGAATTGCAATAGGCTACGCCGTGACGAGGATTGGATTTGCACTAGGAATAGGGGACGGTGGGGTTACACCTCCCGTACTTGATGTAGACTGGCTTATGGAAGAAAGGGGAGCACTAGAGCTTCCACCTTCTCCTAACTTACTACTTGTGGCTCCAAGACCACTAGATCCACTCCCTCGTAAGGGTTCAGCACTGCTACGCTTAGGGGAATATCTCCTAAAAATTTTAGCACGTCGCTTAGCTCTTTCGTCTCTCTCTTGCTTTTGGATTTCTGCTAGACGATGCTTATCGATAAATAATGGATCAATCACAGTATCCTTTGGCATAAACTGCTAGTTGGTCCCTAGACAACCAGGATTCGAGGACCGCCACTTTTAAGCGGCTCCCGGCAGATGCACCACTGATGGAACCTAGAACGGGCCGGCATTGGCTCGTGCACTAGCCGCGGACCTCTATCTCATGCGCTCAACAACCCCACGGCCTCGCGGCCAGGAGCGTTGATGACACATACATTGCCTTCCTAAACATCTTGCGTTTGTATTACGTCGTTTATAGTCCACTCTTCTCTCACCCACTACTCCTCAGAGGGAGTCCCTTACACATTGCCTAATGGCACAAAGCATAGACATAGGGGGTCCTCCAACGGCCTCTGCGACTCTCCTACACCTTGGGGATTGGCCCCTCGGTGCGTCGCTCAACATATAAACATTTCGCACAAAATCCACTCAAGGTACCATTTAATCGTATACAGAAATGTACCATTGTCCTTACTTCTCTTTCCCCTAGACCCCATGACTAGCCTATGGCTTAGGGTGTCATGTCTCTCACTCAACGTGGGTCAAGGTCCTAATGAAAGCAATTGCTGTGCATCTAGGATTTCTGATACCTTTAAATATTTCCATGATTTATGCATATTGTGGATGCTAAGTGCTCAAACAATTATAAAATCAATATTGTGCACATGTGGAAAACACCCTTTTAATGGTTTTCAACTACTGTTCTTATGCGGTGCTGCATGAACCTAGCACCGAGGAAACCCTCGTGCTACTAGGCTCTCATTCTATAATTATTCACCGACCTATATGGCATGCAAACAAAAACCAGCAATCTTTTCATCATTTTACTCCGCATTTAGACACATTTTAACCACTCTACCCTCCCATCGATCAAATGTTGCCTTGTTGTATAGATTTAAAGGCATTTTGCCATCATTTTATGTGTAAAAAACCGAAAAAAACCACAGTAGAACAAGAAGGTGAGGCTGAACTGAGGCAAACCCTCATGCTTTAGTCCCCACAAACATTCACGAACATTGTTCTTAATTTTCATTAATTTTCCGCACCCAAAATGCATTTTTCCCCTATTTTTGGTTTTTTCCTCTATTTTTCTTGTATTTTCCCTTATTTTCTGCATTGTTTTAATTACTAAAAATTCAAAATAGGTTATGGGCTGTGGCCCTTAGTTCCTTCTTGCAACAAAGATGAACACACAAGCAATGATAGTCAAGTACAAGGAGAAGAGTTGGGTTTGACAGGCTAAGCTCCTTAGGTCCTTCTCTCACCACACATTTAGAAGTAGTGTGACCATTCCCGGCATGCAACCCTCATTACCGCCATAGGAAGCCCTGACCAACATCTCTGATGGTGTAGACGGGGTACTGTCCCTTTCTATACACCTTTCCCCCTTTCCGGTCTATCCTTTCGAGGATGAGCCCTACCCCACTCCATGATAACCAGTCCATGCAACTTAGCATAAGCCAAGATTTGCTAGTGGCTGGAGGCAAAACAAACATCATCATGGGGGCCATCCCTCTACAACAAACACTGCATGCCTCACCTCTCCTCTCCTCATCATATGCGCTTGATAACCCACTGTATAATCCCTTCCATGCGAATAGTTTTATCTTGCCTCAGGGCCTAATCCTTGGTTTGCATTTTGCAGGTCCCCCTATAGTAGCAGTCATGGACCACATAGTGCAGCTGGCATGCAAGGAATCTCTCCACCGTCGGAAAGAGCAAAACGCTATGTGCCTACTCTAAAGAGGTACGCGCCGAAAAGAACCACATAGTGCAGCTGGCATCCAAGGAAGCTCTCCACCATTGGAAAGAGCATAAGGCACTAGTGCGCCCACCAAAATGCTACGTGCCTACTCTGAAGAGGTACATGCTGAAAAGAGGCCCCAAATAACACCGCCCAGGACGCAGGCCGAAAACCCCCCAAGCCAAGAGTACGAGGGCTCAAGGGAGCACACAAGGTGTGGCAACACCAGCTGTGTAGGTTCCCACCAGACGCTCAGGCACCAAGTGCTCGAAAGAGAAGAGGGCAGCTCGAGACAAGCAAGAATTTGACCCATTGTTTAAAAGCATTCTGGAAACAGTTGCGGCCAGGGACTACACCATTCGGGTCCCGGTCAACATCTTCCTTGCCCAGCTTGACAGGAGCCCACCACCAACACAACCCCAATCGCCTAACCACCCAAGTTCACCCCGTCTCATACAAATCAAGTAGGCCCTATGTTGTATGAGCTGCTTGTTGCCAAATGCCATCCTGCCACAACTTTTTGTCTTTATGTGGTTAAAGGGACAAGCCTCCCCCAACTGTACAAACCTTCCTTATTACTAATGCATGGCACGTCTTTAACAAGTGCAGATAAATGCATTGCAGTCAACATCATAGGATTTAGATGAAGTAATATATTTGTGTGTTGCAGCTATTCATCATAATTGACGCATGTGATTTACATATACTCTCATGGAGCATCATGAGGATGCAGGATGACATAGGTCTGTGTGTACGAAAATGTTCAATGTCCAAGTCACTGCAAGGCCACCAACCTCACAAGATTCATGACAGAAGCCTCACCACCGGAAGCAAAAATCGCCCTTGCAATTGTCCACATTGCATGGCCCACAACGTGATCAGTGGTGGCCACTCTCTCTTTCTGGGTCAAACTCTACACCTGGCACTCATGGCAGCTGTTACCTCAATTATACCAACATCGACGTTCCAAAGAGGGTTGCAAAATCTCAAGTGTTTTTCTCCATCTCAACAACTGCTTCTCCAACAACGAGGCTAAGACACAACCATCGCTATAATATTCATTCCTTGAGCCTTCGAAGCTTGACATTTCCCAACCCATTGAAAGGATGATAGCCCCAACATATTGCAATGGTTGTACTCAAGCAAGTTCCCAAAAAAACAAAAAAAAAACCAAAAAAAGAACAAGAAAAAGAAAAAGAAAAAGGAAAGAAAAAGAAAAATGAAAAAAAAAAGAAAAAGGAAAAAAAAAGAAAAAGAAAAGAAAAAGGAAAGAAAAAGAACAACGAAAAGAAAAGAGACGAAAAGATAAGAAGCACCCACAATCACGGCACAGCACCTAGGGGTCCTCAAATTAGGTATGTCCAGTGACCTTGGTCGACTGGCTTCGTACCTAGTCCCCCTAGCCCTTTAGCATCACCTACAATTGTTCAGGGCACATCAAGGGCATGACATACGTGGGGAGCTTGTCTCGCCTATGGTTAGACCTGTCACCTTGATCCATTTGCACGATTTCCTCTTGCACTTTGCCTTAATACCATTGCAATCAATCGTGGTAAGCATCGCACGAATGGCCATGAAAAGTACATCGTCCTTATCACACAAGTCCAATAGCTACCAGCTATACCGAAAGCCCGGTGTTCCTGTGTTCAATTATGCTACATCGTACACTCACAACGCAAAGGATGTCTCATACACCTTCACATGTATTTCTTCTTAACATGGACAACTTTGCTTCATCCACACATTGTTACGAGAAACCAACCCGCGGTCTTCTAACTATGCAATATCTAAGTATGCATGAGCACTCACATAATATGTGCACCAAACTATATACACAGTTTGGGTCCTCAAGTGCAGGACAATACTCTCAGCTTGCTTAGAGTTTGACCTGTCTTCCAAACTAATTGAAATACGTCTTGTGCACGATAAAGAAGACTAGCACTACCCCTAGGGAGAGACCACATATGAGAGGTTTTCAATTGCAGGTATTGAAGACTCCAACGAAAGTGTCATTGGCTCTTCATTGACACTCAACTTTGGATTCATATCCTTTATCATCCTGCAAGCCCGCCAAGAATCATCATGTGCAGAATCCCTAAAAAACCAACACTTGTGCTGGCCATCAGTGCAATCCCCAACAAGAACAGCCCTACCACCAACTCCAACAACCCTACTACTAGCCACCTAGGCCACCAATGTGCCCCAACGACCTTCCTACACACCCCCACCAACACTCCTCCTCGGCAACCACAGATGTCCCTTCTATCCACATCTTTAGTGCATGCCAAAGCCTCCTACCTATAATGGTGAGTGCCATGGGACTGGCACTTGTCTAGGAGGGGGTAATGTTAACCCTCAAACGAATAAGGTGGAAAATCCAAAAAATCTAAAGCAGAAGACAAGCCAAGGAAAAAGCAAAACGGAAGATGAAGGTGCACCAATAAGAATCTAGAAACACAAGAAGTGCAGAAAGGTCCTAAATCAAGGAAAAAGGCGCACAAGAAAAAGCAGGAGGCTATACTTTTGTAAAAAAGTGCAAGGCACATCATGATTTAATTAAAGGAGTGTTGGGCTCTTACCCGTGCAATTTGTAAATGTAGATGGGTGGTGGGAAGGAAGCTAGGAAGATAGGAGGACAATGGGAAAAAGGGCCTAGGCCACGGCCGGCCATGTAAAAAAGGGGATAAGGGGATGACCACCCAAAAGGGATTTAAAGTTTTATATTTAAAGTTGAAAAGTGAATGAGAAGCTCATTCTTATGTGTGGCCAAAAGTGGCTCTCTTATTCTTATTCTTGTTCTTCTTGTTCCTGCTTGCTTGAGCTTGTGCTTGAGAGAGGGAGTGTGAGAGTGTGAGGGAGTGAGTGTATGAGGGTGAGGAACTGGGGAGGAGAAGCTCTCCATCTTCCCCTCTCTTCTTCTCTTCTCTTCTCTTCTCTTCTCTTCTCTTCTCTTCTCTTCTCTTCTCTTCTCTTGCTCGTGGCTATGGAGCTTGGAGCATGGAGCTTGAGGATAGAGCTTGCTTGAAGCTTGCACTTGGATCGTGGAGCTATCGGAGTGCGTGAGAGAGGAGGCAACTCATTTCGGCATCAAGGTAAGCTCATTACACCCATAGATATGGATGGCGCATCAGCTATGTGAGAGGTAGCCATTAGTGCTCGGCTTGGAATGCTTGAAACAATAAGCGGTCCGTGGGTCTTGGCGATTGAGCGAAAGTTCCCACACCATCCCTTTTTGTATGACCGGCCGTTGTGGCAAGGTCCTTTTTCCTATTTTCCTCTTCTAGCCTCATTCCTTAAGCCTATACCCGTCTATTCTTTTACAAATGGCACAAGGGGTGGCCCGGCGCTCTTTTACAAAAGTTTTTAGAGTTTGTTGAGGCGCCTTCCATTTAAAATTGTGCTTTTGCCTTAGCTTAGCTTTAGGGGCTACCTCTACGCCTTTGCTCTTTTTTTGTCCTCTTTCCGCTCTTTTCTTCATATTTCTGCCATCTCAAATTGAGGTTAACACAAGAAGATTCTTCCAAAGAGGTAAAAGCAAGCGAGGATGTGGAAGTTGATAATAACGAGTTGGAGAACAATGAGGGTGATGCCTTTATGGATCAAGATGTTGGAACAATGATGATAAGGGCAACATTGACGACAACATGAATAGGCCCCAAGGCATGATAGAATGGCTAGAGGCTAATGGAGATGCAACTAAGGTGCACTCAATAGGTGGTAAGGGCCCCATGCAAAGCCCCAACCTAAAAACAAAGTGAGCAAGACAACTTCCTTCTCCTCCTTTGGTACCCTCCTTCCTGCTCCAAAACTAGCCCCTGCTAAGCAACTCCCACCTCCTCTGAGCCCCAAGCCCAAGCCCAACAAGCACAAGGATGACAACCATAGCGAGGTCCAACGAGACGAGTCTTAGGGAAAAGGCTAAAGTGAAGGAAGAACTATCACCTACCGGCTCTTAGGGAGATCCGCAAGTACCAAAAGAGCATAGACTTATTGATCAGGAAAGTGCCCTTGGCACACAATGTGAAGGAAACCCTTCACTCTTATGAATATCAATTCTGCATGCAAGGAATTGTAGTGGAGGCTATTCATGAAGCTGCAAAAGCATACCTTGTTTCCCTTTCTGAGGACAATATATCTTTATGCAATTCATGCCAAGTGGGCCATCATGTAGAGAGACATACACCTAGCTAGATGGATAAGAGGGAAGATAGATATAAGCTACTAAGGGCCTATAGTTTTTGTAACACACTGCAATGCAATGTACTTTGTAAACTTCAACATGTAATGAAAAACCTTTGCTTTTTATTGTTCCTCAAATTTATCATATTGTATTTTTGCATGATGGTGTAATGATTAAATTTGCAACATCAATTGAAAACTCGACAATTAAGTAGAACGAGAATTCAATTATCAAGCCAACAGTCTAGTTAACCTTTCTACTTTGCCAAATGAAAAGTTAGCATACATCATACAAGTGACAAAGTATAGTAAAATTTTTAAAAATTTGTGGTCGGACAGGCCAATCAACTTAGTTTTGACTCAAAATGCCTAAAAATGCCATCAAAAAGGTAATTTGGGTAGTCCAAGAAGCAGTAGATATTACATAATGACTGCCATTGTGCCCATTCATGCACCGTATTGTCCAAGACGGTAGTGCCCATTCACACGTAGTACCGTCTAGGGCTTCTTGGACTTCCTAGATCACCTTTCTGATGGCCTTTTTGGGCATTTTAAGGGCAGAAATAAATGCCAATCTACATGGAAAATGCCCAGAGAAAATGCCTAAAATAGAAACTAAAATGCCCAACCCATTCGGCATGCACAAACTCACACATGATCTGACAAATACTCTGCTAACATGAATGAGCCAGATTAGGGATCCAACCAAATACCTGTACATAGTGACATTTGTCACTCCATATAGGAATGTTGGGACAACTTTGACCTTGGGTCTATGGGGCATGAAATCATCCTACAAGTAGTCAAAAGCTAAAGATTGTCAACAACTCAGCCACATATCTCTGCTATGAGATGAAAATGTCGTTGGGTGTTTGAAATACCTCTAGCCCAAGGAAAAAATGAACTCCAAGATCTCTCATCTCAAACTCAGTGCTCAACATCTCTCTAGTGTGTGCATTTTGCTCACAACAAATCCCAATAATGATCAAATCATCAACATAAAAAAATGACATATGTCACATAATCAAAAAATAGAGGTTGGAGTCATAATTAGACTGCTTGAAGCCATGGTCGTCTATCTACTCATATCAAGCTCTGGGTGCTTGCTTAAGGCCATGGAGGGCATTCCAAAAGTGACAAACATGATCCTCTAATCTTAGGTGATTGACCCATCAAACCACAAATTTTTCATTTTATTTTGCACATCTTTTGTACTCTGAAAATATGCACATCAGTATCATGTAATGTTGGTTCATAAAATCCTTCAATCTTATCATGGCTGAACACTAAAAATAGACAATATGCTCGAGAGATAGATTGCAATAAAAATATATTTGTATTATAGTGGAAAGTTTAAAGGGATTTTCCTTTATAAGACTATACTAGAATCCTAGAGATCAGTATAAGTTTTAGGTCATCTTCAGGCACTTGATTTTCTCATGGGCCTACTTCCATCTTTTCTTGCCCTCTAGCAGCAACCCTACCTTGATGCTTTCCTACATGGTGGCCTAGCTGGCTCCTATGGCTTTGTCAATCCCCATGATCTATAGTATCCTTCTGCATAGGCATGTACCAAGCACGTGCTTCACCAAATCCCTTTTAACAAGAATGATCTTGTGCATATTTGAGGTGATAGTGGATGCATACAACACTTTTGATAGGGCCTTCAGGATAGAGAGTTGAGCCTGTCTGTGTAGGGGTAAAGTGGCATGGACAATACCTATGTTAGAAATGAAGATCTTGCCAATGAAGTGCCCTATGGATACATCCTTCCCAAATGCTCCCCAACCCTTCTAGAAACTTGCAAAATCATCAATGTCGAGCATGGCCTACATTGACATGAAGTTAGCTCAAAATAGAATACATAGTAAAATAAAGTGTTTAGACGGACTTTTGATATACTTTCGTCATGCTTAGCATTGGTGGCAACCTCTGAGGGTTTGGTCAAGTCCACACTTGACTTGGACTCATCGATTGGGGGTGCTTGCTACTCTTCCAAGGGCACCTATCCTACCATCAAGCTATCCTACACTACCTCAAACTCTTGGGTGCCAACTATGGTGTACTCAGCCAAGTCCATGGCACCTCCAAGAGTGTTGAGTTTTGAAATGACCTATTTTTTGGTTGATTTTTGTTGTTTTTGAGAGCTGAATGGTTGATTTTATGAGACGATTGATTGGTTTGGAAGTGGTTTAAGAGTTTTTGGATAGGTTGGAATGGTTTTATTAAGCTCATGATGTTTATTAGTAGAGATCTGAAGTTTTGATGATGTTCTAATATGTTCTGTTTGGTCCTGATAGCTTCTGTTGAGCTTCTGTTGAGCTTCTGTTTTGTTCTGTTTTCTCTCTGTATGGAAGGATGGAGTATTTATTGATAGGGTTTGAGATTGTTTGAAAGCTTATTGAGTGATTTTTGATGGTTTGGAATGGTTTTGGTATGAGTTATGTGGTTTTGATGCTTTCTGTTGACCTCCTGATAGCTTCTGTTGAGCTTCTGTAGACCTTTTGTATGCTTCTGTATGTGTTCGGTTGGATGAGAATGTAGCTTGGGAAAGTTTTCTAGCCTTGGAAAGAGGTGAGTACAAGTGCAAAAGAGTTAAAAGAATTCAAATAAGTAGCTACTGAAGACTGAAGTAAAGACCTGAGTGAAGTGACAGTGGTGAGCTATGAAAAGACACTGTAGTGGCTCTGATGCCTCTTCATATCAGACATACCTCTTGGGAGGTGCATCCACGACCTAAGAAGGATTATTGAGGGTGATTATTGAGTTATTGTAGTGAGGATATGATGTACTATTGATGGAGAGAGAGAGAGAGAGAGTCAGAGATAGTCAAATCTATCAAAATAGTGTGATTGTATGTGAGAGATTGAGAGAGAAGACTATGAAGATATTGAAGATGAATACTATGTGATGTATTTCCATTCAAATATGGTGTATTCCTTTGCTTTCTTTGTTCTATTGATGGATTTTGTGAAGATGTTGAAGAATATGGTTGATTCTATCAAATCCGTGGGAGATCTACATGATGCTGCATGAAGATTTGTTGTACCAGGTGTTCTTTTCTTCATTGTGATCATATAAAACCTAATAAAAAAGCTTGTTGATGTTACAAGATAGTTTTTCTTGCAAGATAATTCTCTTTTCCTTGGTGTTCCTCTTGGGGCTCCATGTTTTTGGTGTGCAGCTGGGGAAACTTGCCATCAACAAGCACCAGAAGAGGCTGAAAATGAAGGAAATGGCATTGCCAAGAAGAGAAGAATTCAATGGATGTTTGTAAAGTTCCTTCTTCCACTGAAGAGTTGGAATTTCTCATAATCAAAGCCACTTTCCACAAGAAGTTCATCCCACAATGGCGGAAACACATTACCATCATGATGCATGCTCTATGTGGTGGACAGTTTCCTCTTCCTGTTGAAGCAGCAGAAACTTGCATCTTGGTGGCAAACTGTTTGGGAACAAACTGAAGAGTAGAAACAGAGAGAATGACCATCCATGGAAGATTTGGCATTCATTGAGAAGTTTCCAGACATCATCAAGTGGGAGATTGTGAAGAAGCTTCAGGAGTCTTGGTCTGTAGAGGTTCACGGAGACAAGAAGGAAAAAAGTTGGAATTTGTTCGTGGATGCTCAACAACAAGATACATGGGATGCTTGGTGCACTGATAATCTTCTATTTGTTCAATTAGCAACCCACTGAAAGTTGGTAGACAGAGTATTTTTTATAACATACACTGTTGAAACCATCAGAAGCTGGCATTACTATGATGATGGCACCACCACAATGCTTAGACGTATGCATTTTGACACCTTCAGAACCGAATACCTTCCTCTGCGCAGTGGCATGAAAGCAGAATTCAGAGACGTTGAAAAAGAAGAAGTAGAGGAGATGTTGGCAAGAGAGTCCTCCAGAGACTGAAGCCTTCTGTTATCCCTCTGTGGAGCACTAACAACATAGTGGAGCCAACCCCTTGATGAATGATGCAATAAAGAGGCAAGCGTTAGAACGAGTCCAGAGGTACGTGAGAAGAGAGAAGACAAAAATCAAAGCTGAGAACAAACTCGCAGCAGAAGCCGCCTTTGACGCCCTTGCGGAACTCTTTACAGAAGTCCCAATGGCACATCAAGCCCTTCCTCCTCCTGCTGGAGGTCCACTTCCAAGCCAGATCCATCCTGGAAATATTGATGACAGGCCAGCGAATGTAGTCCAGTTGCCAGTTTTTAAGGGAGAGTACAATGAAGACCCCGATCTTCATGTAGTAGAGTTTATGGTAGCATGTGTAGCTAACAATGCCAGAACCCCTGAGCATTGGTTAGCAATATTCCGCGCCACTTTCAAGGGTGCGGCGTTTCAGTGGTATGAGAGACAAGCAGCAGGAACTTTTGGCACATGGGACAACCTGAAGTTGGTCTTCCTCACTAAATTCAGGCGTGAAGGTTTTGAAGAGCAGATGCGAGAGGAATTTATGAATTTAAGTCAGTCCTTTGGAGAAAGAGTAGAAGCTTATGTCTCACGAATGGAATCCATCCTGAAGAGATGGACTAACCATAATCTAGATGATGGCATTCAGAAGGGGGTGTTTCTCAGAGGATTACAACCAGAAGTCTGTAAGTTTGTGGAGCTGCAAAGACCGGCCACACTGTAAGATGCAACAGAAGGTGCAAGATTGTACGATGAAGTGAAAGCTAGATTGGCGATGAATCCAGGAAGAGGAGTCCTACCTCCTCTGATGCCAGGAATGATGTACCCATCAAATGCAGTCCTAGGGATAGTCCCCTACCCTTACCAACAGATGCCCCCGGTATCACAGTACAGTGCATCAAATCCACAGTGGCCACAATCAATGCCTCAAATGATGGTTCAACCACAACAACAATGGTCCGAACCAATTTTTCCAATGCCAAATCAGCAGCAACAGTGGAACCCTACCAACTGGAGCCAACAGCCAACAGTTCAAACAAGAGCTTTGAATCAGAATCAGAATAGAGACCCCTCTGCACCAGCCCAACTTGTTTATGCAGTGATTACAGAGACTCCTCAAAACCCTACTGCCAGTACCTCAGGAGGAGAAAGATTGAAGGATTATTTATCCAACTCAGTTGCAAATATCAAAAAGGAGTTGATGGATGTGATTACAGAGCAGCTACAAACACTGAAAGTGAATACCGCTAGCATATCCAACGTTGTAGGAGCAGGAAGAGATGTGATGCGGTCAAATACTTGGTGTGGTAAGTGTCATCAAGTAGGCCATTTAGCCATTGAATGTACACGAAAGCCAACAGTCCCTGGAGCTTTCAGTTCCTATTGTTTGCGGAAAAACCATACCGAGGATATTTGCTCTCTGAAGGAGATGCATGATAGGAGAAGGAAGGAAGAAGACACAAGATTCAACTTGCTGGAATCCAAAATGACAACACAAGATATTGGACCCAAGCCTAGAGAGTTTGGTCCTAATTTTGGTTCCAGGAGATTTCCATCCCAAAGTTACAGAGGAAGACAGTCTGCCAGTGGTTAGAGATCAGAAGTGGAGTGTTACAGATGCGGAGAAAAGGGACACATTTCACCAAATTGTCCAAATCCCAGAAGGTTAGTGGATTACAAGCCCTTATGCAATCGATGCAAAGGAGAAGGCCACACTACAAAAGACTGTCCAAGCCCAGCCCCAATGAAAAACAGTGCTACTGATAATCCGGCCAAGGCCCAAGAGCCCACCTCCAATTTAGTGGAATTGGAAGTTGCTGCCATCACGCGTGCAAAAAAGAAGGAACCACCTATCCAGAAAGAAAATAATCCTCCTGCCAGAACAGTGAAGTTCAATCTTCCACCAGAAGAATAGAACAGAACAGAGCCTGACAGTGCTGTACAGAGCACTACAGTGCCACAGAGAGTCACAGAGACAATTCCAGAGACAGGACCAAAGGTCCAGGAGATAGAAGAGGAGGAAGTGCCACAAGTGGCAGAAGAAGTTCCCATGATGCCCCTGTTGGAAGAAAAAAGGAAAATGAAAATGGGTGTTGCCCCATTCCCTAACCGGTTAGAGAAGCCAGTGGATCCAATTAAGGAATACGATCTGGTCAGAGATCTAGATACCTTTAAACCAAACCCCACATTCTGACAATTATTGATGTTGTCTCCCAGTTGTCGAAAAAGGTTCAAAAGTATACTGACAAGAAGACGTGGCTTAAGGATTGCTCCCTCAATAGCAACAACGTCCAACAAAGCTCCAGAGCTTGTAAAAGAAGTGGACGTGGCTAACACCTTCCTAAATCCGGGTACCCCAGAGACTAGCGTGTGGATAGAAGGTTGCTTTATTGCAAATGCACTGATTGATGGTGGCTCACCAGTGAACATTATGACGGATGTGACAATGAAGGATCTAGGCCTACAAGGTGTGCAACCAACCCAATGGCTCATCAGACTGGCGGATCAGAGTAGAATCAAGCCTTTGGGCATTCTCCCATATGCAAAGACTACAGTAGCCGGAAAAGATTATTGGCTAACCTATCTGGTGGTGAAGCCAAACTCTTATGGTACATCCTACCCCCTATTACTAGGTAGACCATGGCTTTTTAAAGCCAGAGCAAGGACGGATTGGTTCAAAGGAACCTTGACCTTGGTAGAGGACCCAATAAAGTGGTGCTGAAGCTATATGGTGCTCAAAAAGGACATGGATCCACCTCCTTGGAATTATCTTCTGAATCCCCCAATGAGGCTACAGATGGAACATCAACAGATGAAGATGCTGTCAAACAGATCCTTCCCAAGAAAATATTGGCACGTTTCTTAACAGTGGATACTGTAAGCCAACTCCCAAAAGATGCAAAGTCCCTATCAATGGGTGAATACTTCCTGCCTGAACCAGGAACGATTTTGAAATCACTTCTGACAGTGAGAGCGGAATTTTGGTGCCGGAAATTGCTTAAAAATAGCTAAAAATTATGAATATCAAGGGAAAAATATTCAACGTCAAAGGCGGCGGCTTGACCTAGGACGATTTTAAGCGTCAAAGTGCTCTAAGGACGCCCGGGCAACACTTGCGGATTTTTAGTAATTTTTCCATGCGCCTTTTCTCTTGATACGATCTAGCCTTCAATCGACAGAGGGGGTTTAGTAGGGGGTTTTGGCACCCAAATCCATCGGTTACCTGCGTAATACCCTTGAGCACGTAGTAACGCTTTGGATATCCATCGTGGCATTGTGCTGACCCTCCATCAATGCCTTCGTCTATAAGGCTTGGGCTTCTTTTGGGGTCTTTTACGATATTTGTAAGTCCAAAGGGTATCCTTGGCATTGTCTCCTGACCTTCTTGTTTCAGGCATGGCCTCACTCACTGGTTCTCGTTGTTCGACATGTGCTTGTATCAACTCTTCAACAAGTCCTTGCTCTCGTTAGCAGGCTTGACTGTTATGTCAGCACCTTCCTTGCCTTTCCCTCGAGGTTCGATGAGGTCACCCTTGCTAAAAGTTGTGACTATCCTCACACCCGGTAGTGCCAGGTGTATCCTCTATGCTACATAGTGGCCTCACACTTGGTCGCCCTTTTGAAGGGTCTTTCTAGGAGGGTTTCCTTTTCGCAATTAGCATTATTTGGAGGAACATGAAATAGGATAGGCAAGCTCTCAGTTTCAATTGTCGCGAGGATTTTGCACTTCCCTATAAGTGCTTGTGGGTGTCCCCCGTAAGGACTAAGAGTTGAATTAGTCGATGTGAGCTCTGGTTGGCCTAGTAGGGTCCATGCCTCATAGATCAAGATATTACAATCTGCCCCTTCATCAATCAGAGCATCGATAGTGTGCTCTCTTTTCACGGTGAGTTTGACCCTAAGATAAGAATGTGGTACTATGTCTTTGTCTTCCGGGTCTTGGATTGTAAATTTAAGCTTTTTGACAAATGCCCTTGGATCCCCAACTGCATGACCAGATGTGGATTCTCCACTGATGTCTTGGATCATCTGTGCAGTGCTATTCAAGGTGCATCTATTGTCAGGACTTTCATATCTAGTCACCCTCGCAGTTATAGCTTGATGTTGTTGCTTTCTGCTTTGACTAGATGCAGTCCAAATGTAATACATACGTGTTTTTGCTATATGGCCTTTTTGGCCTTGTAGGCTAGATTGGCCCATTAAGGTTCTAAGGTCTCTGTTTGTCTTTGTTTGGGTATGGTCTTTTGGTTGCTCTTTTGCAAGTGAGAATCCATGCTCGTATAGAGCCATTACTACACTAGGGTCCAATTTGGGGGACCTATCATGACGTGTGTTTTCTCTCCAACCTACTCGGACGAGGTGCGGACGGGGCAAAGCCCGCTTTGCGGGGGTCCCGGGGGAGCTATCCCCCCAGCCCGCAGGGCCGTTACGATAAATACCATGCACAATTTGAAGGACCGTTTATAGCCAAATTTTGAACTACTTGCTCTAAGTTTCTGCCCGTGATAGATCTATGGTATGGTTTCAGCTCTATATGGTCTCTCGATCAGTTTCAAGGTCTACATGTTAAAATTTGAAAAAATCCAAATTTGGCCTAACAGGTTCGAATTACAAGGGCCAAATGCCCATTCGGCCAGTCTGAGGGCCGAGGGCCGAATGAGAAAGGGCCGAATGTAACTAGTCCAAATGTCAAATTCGGTCAGTGTGAGTGTGGTTGTCCGAGGGCCAAGTGTTCGAGTGGGCCGAGGTCTAACTAGTGAATTCGACCGGGCTGAATGTCAACTTTTCCGAGTGGGGTTCAGCCGAGTCGGCAGGGCCGAGGGCCGAGGGCCGAATTTCAAAGTTGGTCTGAATAGTCAATTCGGACGGGCTGAGCGGTGGGTGTTCGAGTTGAGTGGGTCGAGGGCCGAATTTCCACGCGTCCAAGTCGAGTGGTCCGAGTCAAGTGGTCCAAGCGGTAGTGGGCCGAGGGCCGATTCTGGGTCTCAATCCAGAATCGTCATCACTCGGACTGGTCGAACGCGGTGTGACTTTGGCCGACACAATGATAAATCACTCGAATCACACGATTCAGGTCACGGCCTATCACACACACCTCCAGATCAAAGCTATGGATGGAGGGGAAGAGTTGTATATACCTGGAATAGCCAATAAACTCCAAAATGTAAATCGGCCACCAAATCAAACCCTCATGCCATGTTATGATAGTAGAAACCTTTATTCTTGTTTTTCTTCTTTTTCTTTGTTTTTTCCTACCCTAATGCACCCAAATCACCGAGCAAATAACTACACTACTCCAACATGGTTTTCCCAATCCAAAAAACCAAAAACCTACTTACTAAGGAGATCGACTACCTCTTCAAACTCCCTCGCTTCCTACCTATCTACATCAAGCACCAGTTCGGGGAAAACCCTTACTTTGATGCTTGATTCGAAGCACACAAGCACTCAAGGCTTGAATCCGTTGGTCCCGACAACAAAACCAAAATGTGGGAGCTTTCATTCAACCACCAAGACCCACGGAGCACTTATTGTTTCAAGCATTTCAAGCTGAGCACTAATGGCTACCTCTCACATAGTCGACGTGCCATCCATATCTACGGGTGTAGTGAGGTTACCTTGATGCCGAAATGAGTTGCCTCCTCTCTCGCGCACTCTGGTAGCTCCTCGATCTAAGTGCAAGCTTTGAGCAAGCTCCATCCTCAAGCTCCACACTCACCAGTCCCTCACCCTCACACACTCACTCCCTCACACTCTCACACTCCCTCTCTCGAGCACCAGCTCAAGCAAGAAAGAAGAAGAAGAAGAAGAAGAAAAAGAAGAAGAAGAAGAAGAAGAAGAAAAAGAAGAAGAAGAAGAAGAAGAGAGCCACTTTTGGCCACACACAAGAATGAGCTTCTCATTCACTTTTCAACTTTATATACAAAACCCTAAATCCCTTTTGGGCGGTCATCCCCTTATCCCCTTTTCTACATGGCCGGCCATGACCTAGGCCCTTTTTCCCATTGTCCTCCTATCTTTCTAGCTTCCTTCCCACCACCCGTCTACATTTACAAATTGCGTGGGTGAGAGCCTGGCACTCCTTAAATTAAATCATGATGCGCCTTGCGCTTTTTTACAAAAGTATAGCCTCCTGCTTTTTCTCGTGCGCCTTTTTCCTTGATTTAGGACCTTTTTGCACTTCTTGTGTTTCTAGATTCTTCTTGGCGCGCCTTCATCTTCCGTCTCGCTTTTGCCTTAGCCTTGTCATCTGCTTTAGTTTTTTCAAAATTTCCACCTTGTTCATTTGAGGGTTAACAGATGGGTTCCTGTGGGATTTTAGGATTTGTATATAAAGTTCAAAAAGTGAATGAAAGCTCATTCTTTGGTGTGTGGCTAACAAGAGTCCTCTCTTCTTCTCTTCACCTTGCTTGTGTATACTCTTGAGAGAGGGAGTGTGAGAGTGTGAGGGAGTGAGTGTGTGGGAGTGAGGGATCAAGAGGGTGGAGCTCTTCACCATCTCCTCTTCTCTCCTTCTCTTCTCTTCTCTTTTCTTGCGCGCGCAGATATGGTGGTTGGAGCACAATGGAGGAGACTTGAGGATGCTTGAGCTAGCATCTAGGATCGTGGAGCTACCGGTGTGTGCGAGGGAGGAGGCAACTCACTTTGGCATCGAGGTAAGCTCACTACATTCATAGGTTTGAAGGCACGTTGTGGCTATATGAGAGATAGCCATTAGAGCTCACTTGAAATGCTTGAAAGATAAGCGGTCCATGGGTCTTGGCGGTTAATCACCTCCACATTTTGGTTTCGTTGCGGGACCAACAGATTTAAGCTTGAGCACTTGCGTGCCTCATATCGAGCATCGAAGTAAGGGATTCATCCTCGAAACCGAGCTTGAGATAGGTAGGAAGTTTGGGGTTTTTTAATCTTTGATACAAGTAAGTATTTTGGTTATTTTGGTTATTTAATGATTGAAAAATAAGGGAAATCATTTCAGTTATTTTCTTTTGATTCTTGTTGCATTTAGCCTAGGATAGGATTAAGAAATCAAATTGGAAAGCGTAGGGTTTATTCCTGTAAAACAAGGCAAAACAGAGCAAAAATTGAGGTAAATGGAAAAAAAGAGTGTTGGAAATGATTAATTTCGGCAAGTGAGTGATTGGGGATAGCAAGACCTTGCCCGGGAAGGGGTTTAAGGGCCATGAGACCATAGAAGAGCTCATTTTTCACCCGAGCATTAATAGAGAGAGAGAGAGAGCTTCCATTGGTGATTCGATTCGATCTTGCCATCGAGGAGTTCTTCGCACACGTCAGGTATATCAAACCCTTCCTCCTATAGCCTTGTAGTGATATGGAAGTTTGTGTGCCTTGTGATTGCTTGGACTGCTAGATTTAACGAAATCATCCTCGGCATTGTTGTTGTCATGCACGTTCAGGTCTTCCAAGTGACGGCGATTTCGGGCCGAGTCCTAGAATTAGCCCTCAGCCCATTCGACTCGGACCACCTATTCACTCGGCCCACTTGACTCAGACACTCATTGCTCGGCTTGTCTAAGGTTGACCATTCGGACCAACCCAATATTTAACCCTCACAACTCGACCCATCCGAATGTTCCATCTGGCCCTGTTTGGATTCGGCCCTCAACCAACTTGATTCATCCTAAACCAACTCAGCCATTCCCATTCAGCCCTCAGCCAACTTGATTTTGCCCAAACCAACTTGGCCATTCCCATTCGGCCCATCCGAGTCCACCACTTGGCCCCTGCAATTTGGACGAGTTGGATCGAGTCATATTTTTGCAAAATTTTTGGAAATTTTCTCTAGACCTAGCTAGATTTCAACTGTGCAATCCTTTGTGAGCCATCCCAATGCCCAGAACTCAATTCTGATGCAAGGAATGAGCGAATTTGCAAGATGCAGCTGCTTCGCAGTTGGAGTAGGTTGTTGAGGGAGTCAACGCCTTAATAGCAACCAGTGGAGTCATAAACCCCAAAAAAACCTAAAACGAGTAAAGACGACGCAGTAAGAAACCCTAAACTCTATCAAGATGGCAAGAAACTGATCGAACAAGCCTATCATGCCTAAGATGAGATGAGAGTATGTAAGTCACTTAGACACTTATTCTTTGAACTCACCTTGATTTCCAGCACTTGAAGTACACCTAAGAACAGTCGAAAGCCTGATTGAGCACAAGTGCACAGAAAAGAACACACACACACACACACATGCTGAGTGGAGGTAACTTGAGGATTGGATGCAATAATTAAGGAACTCACTCAGATAAAAGAACTTGAAGGAACCCACCAATATGAGAAGATCCCAAGACATAGATGAGTAATCGGAACCTAGCTTAGGACCAAAGCGAACAATGATAGAGACATGGATCTACTCGACCTGCTTAACCTTATCGACAGATTGGTGGAGCAGAAGAATGCGACCATGTTAGAGAAAATCTCAGACCGCATGCAAAATGAGAAACTTGACTTAGGAGTTTTCCCAGAAGTGATCTAGAAGTCGGTGAATAATTATGATTCTCATGCTTGGTATGAGCACTGCGGTAGAATGGTAGAAGCCATTATAGCTGACCTAGAGGAGGAAAGGAAGCTAGCCCACAAAGCACTATAAGGCATAGTGGAATACAATCGAGGCTAGCAGACTAGGAGCTTGAGGCAGAACGCAGAGATGCGAGAGATACAAAGAGTACTAAACCTAGCACGGAGGAATCAAACTAACCATGAGAGAGTACTAGAAGGAGACTTGACACTGAGCTTCTCATGAAGTGATTGCTAGACAACATAGCAGCATAGTAGAGCACTGCAACGTTAGTGACGTCACTACTAGAAGGGTTAGGGGTAAACCAAGGCTCCAAGAAATAGTCTAAGATACTAGTTGTCGCTAAGTAGATTGATAAGTACCAGCCCCACGACGATTCATACAACTTCTTAGAGTAGTTTGAGCAGGTTTGCAAGGCCAATTGTCTCACCGACTTGACTCAGCACTCTCAAGCATTCGGGCTTTGCTTAGGCAACAAGGGTCGAACTTGGTACACAAGTCTAGATGCCGCAGAGAGCAAGCGAACTTCAATGGCTTCAAAAACTTCTTCATTAAGATATTTTCCAAGATAGGATACTATGACAACCTGTTAGTATGACTTATGAATGCCAAGCAAAAAGAAAACAAGGACATCCGCAACTATGTAACCCATGTGAGGAGTCTCTTCTCCGATGAACGATTGACCAAAAGAGCAGTGTCGACGGTATTCATCAATGGAATACGAAACAAGGAGTTTTATAAAACCTTGGCAAGCAACTTGAGCTTGCAATGAGACCTGATAGCTAGGGTGTTTGAAGAAGCCATTCGAGTAGACAACCAGCTGAAGGAGAGGAGCTCCAGGAACTCGAACCAAGAAGGGACTAACTCTTGAAGTTCGAAGAGAGCTTTAGCATACAACAAAGCGATGAGGCACAAGTACCCAAGATGAGGGGAAGGCCATGGATACTAACCAGGAATTGGCTAACATGAAAATGGAAATAGCCAAGATGCAGGAGATGCTAAGATGACCAATGCACCCACACATTCAATGCATGTACTATGGCGGAAACCACTTGCCAACTGAGTGTCAAGACCCTAGGTCATGACCTTGTGCTAATTGCGGTAGGTTTGGTCACAACGTTGCTCATTGTAGATTACCTAGAAGACTTCCTTACTCACAACCATACAGTCAACCTTACCTAGCGAATAGGCTGCAACAATTCTTCGGAAGGGGAGCCTCATTGGCCCTTCATGCGCCAAACGACGTTAAGAAAGTTGTTCCTAGAATGGACATAAATCCTACTGGAATACCTAGACCACCAGCCAAATGAGGAAGAGACTTACGTATACCCTTACGTCTTGCACAACGATGAGGGCAACGTAGTCCTTATGGACTATCGACTGATATCGGTGATGGTATTAGAGGTAGGGGACGAGGTAGAGGCCTAGGAGGGCAGACCCAAGAACCAATCATGTGTTGGACTTGTGGTCACTTGGGACATGTCTCATCACGTTGCCCTAAAAGGAAGCTACAAAATAGAGACAAGGCTGACCTAAGGTGCCCTGAGTGCGGAATCTCTCATCTCTTCATTGACTGTCCAAAGAAAAATCATCCTCGAGTTCGGCTAACATGCCATCTATCCCATTGGGGCTATTTGGTGTCCAGAGTCATGACGGGGAGGCTACACCTATCCCATTGCGTGTCATGACCCGTGCATAAATGAAGTAGGTCGGCATATCACTGCCAAGTCCCAGCAATCTTGAAGTAGCCTCGATAGGAAAGAAGAGCCATAGGAAAAGGAAGAAGAGACCTGAAGCTAAAGTCACGCTCAAAACTAAGAGTGCCACAATGCTACCTATTGGAAATAAAGTCATTGACGTTGAGGCAGAGACATCAGCATCAAAGACAACTGAAAAGGAAAGTGCCAAGGTTGGGAAGTACCCCAACCGGAAGCGCCAACTAGAGGCCATCAAGAAGGTGAAGGAGTGGGTAAAGGAGGCCCAAGAACACCTGGAAGATGTTAAGCCCATCTTAGAGGACGAGATCGAGGATCTCTCCAGCATAAGCATGCCAGTCTCACCCCCTCGACCAAAATAGAGAGATGTGATTGTGCCACAAGTAGAACCTCTTAGGAAAAGCCTTAATGGTACGTGCTAGCAAACCAATCATGATCATTGGCTAGGACAATCAAGAATAGGAGAAAGACGAGTAGCCAACAACCTCCTCACCACTCTAGTGACCACCCCTATGATGTTAAGCCTGGGAGATCTGCTTCGGCGGCATCAGACCCTATAGCAAGACTTGAAGCAGTGGGTTGAAGGATCACGAGAGTAAGCTATTGCAGACCTACAAGAACATGGTGTAGAGACTCAGATATCAAGTTTGACGTTGCACTCCATACCTAAGTCCTTGCATGTTAATTGTTTTTGGGAAGGCACCGATATGCATGTGGTCTTATCGGTCTTAGTCATGTGACACAACAAGGAAAGGGATTTTAGACACAGGGATGGGAGTTAGTGTACTGAGCCACATAGTATTCCAGACTTGGGGCAACCCACCTGTCGAGACTGCTAGGTTCAATGTCACATTAGCTAACGTAATGAAAGTGAAGCCATTTGGGGTGCTAAAAAACTGGCCAGTGAAAATCGCAGGAGTCCAATTCTTGGTTGACTTTATAGTCATGAAGGGAGTGGACTACGATATCCTATTGGGCCACCGATCCTGGATGCACAATGCTAGAGTGATTGAAGATTGGGGGAATGTTCTCATCTTCCTAGGCAATAGAATGAAAGTTGTAAGGGTAGAAATGGACTCCTAGAAGACTCCACCAGTTGACCTCGATGCCATTTCCATGATGCTTAACGGTGATGCTTAGATCAAGAAATCCTACAGGCCCGTGACTAATTATATCCCATGTCCTAAGATGCGCAATATTGGATGCATGTCCTTGCCACCATTGACCTGCCGTTCTCAGAATGAGGAGTACGAACATGCCATTAAAATGATTGGCAAGTCCAATGGTATACCCTCGGTACCAATCTGTATGATGGGAGGAAATCTTCGCAGAGAAGACCCAACCCTGTCACTTTCCAAGCACCAAAAAACAAGAGGGAACTCCAAGAGATTTTAGAGTATTTGATCGGCAAGCTAGTTGGCAATCCAACATCAAATTTCAAACCACTCCAAGATCTCTTAGATGAACCAAGGTGGCAATGGACCAGGGTGCATGACCTAAACCTCATGTACAATTGGGCCCTAGTCCCCGATTGAAGATACAAGACATACCAAGACCTAGGAGATGGCGAGGATTCAGACGAAGATACTTTTGATGATGAATATATACCATAGAATACGACACTGAGGGACAAGAGATAGAACAGATACGAGCAGACTCCAAGCCAAAGAGAAAGAACACCTATATGATAGAGCAAGGGGTCATGCACGTGGATTGTCATCGTGCTTGGTTGGAACATAGAGGAGCCATAGACTTTGAACAAGTAGGCCTAACCCAACCAGGTACCATGCCAGTGCTTAAAATAGAGTCACCCTCTGAGCTGCGACCACCAAGAGAGACTACCTCTTCTAGCAAAGACGGGGAGTTTGATTTTGAGTCGAAAGTGAGTTCAGAGAGCGACCTAGAAATACCTAGGCCTTCCAAGGCTAGATGTACCAAGGGGGACCTACCCGTCCACTTGAGGCTGACGGTTAAAGGAAGAAAGGACAAAACAACCTAAGGACACATGAGTAGACAAACAACGAAAACCATAGGACCTCCCTAAGAGATTTACGAAGTTCAAGAAGGGGGATAGGTTAGTGATCCTGTGGGGTACCAAACATCGAGGGCAAGCAAGTGAACCCATCGAGGGACCTGCCAAAGTCAAGGAGGTGAACCTAGCCCAGGAAGGGGAGACAACCCAACCCGTCTTTATTGCCAATGACTTGATAGAGGAAGAGGAGACGAGCCTCGTTGCTCTCTTACAAGAGTATATATACATATTTTCTTGGTCCTTAGAAGAGCTTAAGGGGGTAGATCTAAGTGTAGTGACTCATAACATACCCATGATGCCAGACACGGCTTCGGTCAACAAGCAGTGACTATACCTTATGAATCTGAAACACACTCATGTGGTCAAGGAAGAGATTGACAAGCTGATGAGAGCAGGATTCATCTACAAAATTGAGCACATGGACTGGGGGTCACCCATAATCATTGTAATGAGGAAAAATGGAAAGATTAGAGTGTGCGTCAATTACAAGAAGGTGAACGTCACCACTAAGGGACAACTACCCATTGCTGTACACTGAGCATATGCTAGAGAGAGTAGTGGGAAAAGAGACCTACAGTTTTCTAGATGGCTTCTTTGGATACAATCAAGTGCAGGTGCATCCTGACGATAGGCATAAGACTGAATTTACATTGAGTGGGGTGTCTTTGCCTACATAGTCATACCCTTCGAGTTAACTAATGCTCTAGCCACCTTTCAATGCCTTATGTGCACTATATTTAAATATATGCTCAGGAAAGAGTTAGAAATCTTCATAGACGACTCATGTGTTCACTCGACCTGGAGACAAAACTTGGACAAACTCAGAGCAATCTTTGAATGGTGTCACCTATAGCGTCTCTCTCTGAATCCCTTAAAGTGCTACTTCTGGGTAAAGCAGGGATGCATCGTAGGGCATGTGGTGTCAAAGAACGGCATTGCCACAGACTTTTCAAAAGCCAGGGTCATTGTTGATCTTCCACCCCCAACCAACTATAAGGGAGTTCAATGCTTCTTAGGTCATACAGGGTATTATCGACGGTTTGTACTGAATTATGCATTGATTGCTAGACCCTTGTACAAACTATTGATTATATTCGAATGGACTAAAGAATGCCAATGCGCTTATGAGAATTTGAAAAAGGCTCTGACCACAACATCGATTCTACGAGCCTTGGATTGGTGGACCATTACCTTCCACGTGCATATTAACGCCTCAAAATTCATAGTGGGGGCAGTGTTGTGCTAACCTGGCGAGCACAATCTGGACTATTCGATGAGCTTTGCTAGCAGAAAACTCACTGAGATCAAGATGAACTACTCGATGACAGAAAGAGGTCTGGCCATGGTATTTTTCGTGAAGAAATTTTGGCATTATTTATTAGCCACACCTTTCGCTTTCTTTGTGGACCATCAAGCCTTGCTATATTTAGTAAATAAACCTTGTGCTATAGGAGGACTCATAGCTCAATGGCTCCTTCTTCTTTTAGAATTTGACTTCTCTTTGGTTGTACGAAAGGGAAAGCAATACTACATGGCTGACCACATGTTGCGCATCCCCATGGGAGAAGCCACAGAACAAGGCATCGTCGATGAGTTGCCAGACACACACTTGTTCAGCCTATCCAACAAGAGAGATTTATTTCGATCCGACTTAACGCCATACTAGGCAGACGACATAGTCCAAGTGCTTGAGTATGGACTACCTGAACGACCAATAGAGAAAGCTCGACTTAGGCCACTTATCCTCAAAATCTAGCCCTATTAGTTGATAGTAGGCCAGCCATATAGGCTAGGGCAAGATAAATTGTTGCATAGATACGTATGCGAGCATGGGATGAACGATGCACTCTCAGAGGCGCACAATGGAATTGCTTGAGGACGCTTTAGCGGAGATACAACAGTACAAAGGTGCTATAGTCTCAACTGTGGTGGCCCACTCTTTTTCATGATGCAACACGATTTGTTAAGCACTGTGACGAGTGTCAGTGGACAAAGGTCTCGATTTGCAAGGATCGGATGGAGCTAACCCTAATAATTGCATGACAACCCTTCAAAAAATGGGAAATTGACTTCATAGGACCCATTAGTCATGTGGCACCATACTCACAAGCCAAGTACATTGTTGTAGCCACTCACTATCTAGCCAAATTGGCAAGAGCAAGAGCTGTGAGAAAGAATGACACTAGAATGACTGGCAAATTCCTATGGAAGCAGTTAATCTTACGATTTGGCTGCCCCATCAAACTCGTTAGCGACTAGGGCATATACTTCATTAATGAAATGATTGTGCATCTTCTATCCACCTTTCTAATTATCCATAAAAAACCCTCGCTATTCTATACTATCCTTAGGCAAATGGCCAGGCGGAATCCACAAATAAATTCTAATAAATGTCTTGACCAAGGTAGTCTCCGCTTCGCGCAAGGATTGGGATAACAAGTTGATGGCAGCCTTGTGGGCTTACTGCATACCCTATAAAATGGCTGTAGGCCCAGACGCCTTTTAGGTTGACCTATCGACCTGAAGCAATTCTTCTTGTAGAGTTCTTCGTTCCTAGCCTAAGGATCAAACTTCACAAACGATAGGAAGGGAAGGAAGCATGGATGGAATGCCTAGTTGAACTCGAACGCCTCTTAGAAACTCGACTTCTAGCTACCCATGCTCTCATATGTGAGAAAGCACGACGCAAAAGCTGGTTTGACAAGCATGTCAAGCAACATGACTTTGAATAGGGAGACTTAGTGCTCTTGTACTCCATTAAGGGGAATAAATAGAAAATGAAGTTTAGGGGTCTAGGGCCTTTCAAGGTTCGTGCAATCAGCCGAACTGGTAATGTTAAACTCAAGATTCTGGAAGGTGAGGGCATCGGCTTCTTCAATGGTAGTCGCATCAAGAAATACTACCCTCCCATGCATCCTCTGCATGAACCACCAATGTTAGAACCCCCTGTCAAGGTACGAGTAGTCACAATCACGGAGATTGATGATGAAAATGAGGAAGCTATAGAACCTGCTTACCTCTACATCATGGTCCTGCCAAGCAGATATGCACTTTCAATGCCTTGATCGATGAGGGAGTAGACTTCAATGTCTTAACCCACGATCATTGGACTCACATCAGCAAACCACAATTGCAGCCCACTACTGTTAAACTAAGCCCATATGGGGCTCGACCATATGCACTCCTAGGGAAGTGCAGGACCACAGTTTCTATCAAGTCTGAGAGCATACCAATGATCTTTTACTTGTTGCCAAACACTAAAGATGTAGGCACGGAGTCACTACTAGGTCGAACCTTTAAAAAGCAAGCTCACTGCAATGTAGATTATGAGTCAAAGCATATTCACCTAGCCATTGGCAATGTCCATATAGTAGCCACTTTCAACAAGGGCTGTGCGACTCCTACGAGATCTACAAAGCCACCGATAGCAACACCTACAACCAAGTCTAAGGAGGGGGGTTGTGACTTGTTACAACCTACCAAGCCTTTACACCAGCAATCGGCTAAGGCCAAAGCCAATGCCCATGAATCCCAATTCAAATGGGTACCTAAGCATCAGAGCCTACCACTAAGGAGCAAGGCTAAGAAAGCAACCTCAAAACCTAGGAGACCAAGACAAAGCTATAGACAGCGACATACAATCAAGCCGCGATGGGTTTCTAAAACCCTATTGCAAGCGCAAGGCTTTTATGAGGGTAATGCCTGGATATGGAACCCTGAGGCTAAAACAGCCCAACCATATAACGTATCAAGGCCTAAAGCTACATAAGCCTCGAGACACCAAGCCCATAGACTCACAACTGATTAGGCCCATGAAGACCAACCAAGTCTATTGGCCCAAATCTTAGCCTGCTACTCCCAAATCAGTAACATGTAACTCTACCAAGACTTAGGAAGCCACATCCGCAAGTAGCACTGCCCCATTAGCAGTCCCCATTGTGCAAAGGACCCAACCGCAATCTCAAGAACAATCCATGATGGCCTATTTTTTGGTGATTTTTTGTGCTTTTTTGGGGTACACTGAACTTTGCAGGCACTATGCTATGATCAGAAGACTTATCTTGCACTTTGTCTTTCCCCTTATCTTTGCGCCTTTCATTCCGTAGTTCATGGCATTGTGACCTAATATGGCCCTTTTTCCCACAATGGTGACAAATAACATCTACATTCCTGCCACGGGATTTGCTATGTGACTTCCCACGAGACTTGGACCGAGATTTCTGAGAATCTCGTCCACAGCCACTACCACTGCCATGCTTTCCATATCCATCATTCCTGCCTCTAACTGTCATAGCATGCGACACATGAGAGGCATCCAAATTCTTACGGTTAACCTCTTCCTGTAGAAGAGCACTCTCAATATTAGATAATTTCAAGGTAGCAATAGAGGTACATAAGGCAGTGCGAAATACATCCCATGACTCATTAAGAGTACCAAGCAAGAAAAGAGGAGTGACATCCTCTGCAAAAGTGATGTCCTGCGAAGTCAAGTTCTTGAGTATAGCATGGAACTAGCTCAAGTGAGCAGACATGGTCACATTCTCCTTCATGCGTAGATCCATAAGCTGCTTCAGCCAATACATCTAACTCGTTGGACTTTTCTTGTCATAGAGATTCTTGATTTTATCCACAATTGCCATGCACTCTGTTCTTCCTCAAATACATTGTAATGAACCTGTTCTATGAGAGATAATACAATAGTGGACTTGCATAACTCATCAAGCTCAAACCATTCCTCATCTCGCATAGTTGCAGGCAACTGCCCGCCGCTGAACCTCAATGGTTTGTTCTGTGATTTCTGCACCAATACCTGCCAAATCTGGCTCTTCCAATAAGAGTAATTCATACCATCAAGCTTAATAATGTTGAAAATAGCATGATCAATGGGCGAACTTGCCATAATGTAGGCTGGAAGACTATAGACAGTTCAAAATTGCTTGCTGTTTACTGTAGAAAATGACCAAAAAAGCACCAAAATCGAGAGAAAATGGCGAGAAAAGTATAACCAAAGCTGCTGCCCACCAAGTACTAGTGAAAGTACATCATTTCAGAATATTTTAGCATGAAAAATCCATGTCAGTCCGGAGTTATATGCTTGCTGTAATAAATGACAGCAGGGTAATGTGAGAGTCAATTGGTGACCAAATCATTGCACCAAGTCAATAAATGACAGCCAAGACATGACCAGCCATAAATGCGCATAAATCAACACCAAACAATCATCAAGACCCTAAGAGAAAACACCCAAACATATCACCAAACCGTCAGTGAGTAGGCATACCCCCTGGATAGTAGGGCAAAGTATACATAACACTGGCAAGACTTGACACCAGTAGGTGTATGCTCACAAGAGTGCAAAGCCCAAGCTCAGGTCAAAAGCAATTCCAAGATATCAGTGCATGAACCATGCAACATGTAAGTGTAAGAGATCCCAAAGTCTCAAGTATCTACAAAATGCTCAAATAGCATAAACCTCCTGCTCAATGTTGGTCAAGCATACAAGATTCTCCCACTGGCTCGAAAGGCAGATAAATGAGCTCAACAGCTCAAGCAAACCAAGTCAAAGTACCAAAGACAGGTAACCAAGGCAATGTCTCAATAGCATCCAAGGTCGTAATGGAAAAAGCCAAGTTGTAACGGAAAAATCCAAGTTGTAATGGAAAAATCCAAGTCAATGTCCAACTGCTCAAGGGAATACTCAAAGGAATATCGAGATGAGCTCAAACAACTGCCATCCACAACCAAAGCATAAAGCATTCACCAAGACATCATAACCTGTACTGGGTAGTCTAGGCATAAACCATGTCATAGATGAAATGCCAGATGCAAAGAAGTGACAGTCAAACCCAAATCAAGCTCTAATCTCAGCTCAAAAGCATTCCAGAGCATAAACAAGACATGTAACATAGTCCAAATACATCATGACATCATACCGAGTAGCCGGGAGCACCGCGTGACCAATAGGCATAACCCAACTATATCATAAATAGCTTCAACCTTGAAGTTTCCAGCAACATATAACCTCTGTAAACTGAGCAAATTAGTGCTCATTCCAAGCTCAAATCCATAGGCAAATCATAGCCATACATTCTCGTACATATAGGCACCAACCGGACATAATCAGGCATCAAATGCCAAGACCTGTTAGCATAAAATTGAAGTAACAGGTGGCTGCCCTGTTTTGGACAGATCTAGGATTGTTCAAAACAGTCAATGGCTGAGCTAAATCAGCTCCAAATGCATCTCACATAAGAGGCATAACGTCCACAAGTGATCCGGTATCAATAGACATCAGTAGAACCATCACATAAGCCATAGGCATACAAATACATGCTGTCTCAGATATGAAATCTGTTGCAGAATATTCTGTCATCAGAATTTGGAAAATCCAACATCATCATCGCGTCCAGAGCATGCCAAAACCCCAACTTAGACTCTTATCTTGCCTAAAGCGGGTTTCGAATGCCCAAGATATGACAAAAAGAGTGATTTTTTGGGCCAGATTTTGAAACAGGCACAAAAAAAAGTGAGATGGCTGGGGGGTCAGCTGTCCCACGTGTCAATAATAGGGCCCAAAGGAGGTACAAATGGGGGCCAAAGAAGGCCTACACCAAGCCTCAGCAAGCCTTGATGAGAGCAGAGTTTTGAGCTTGTGATGTACCTAAAATTTGCCAAAAAAATTGGAATTTAGGGGAAAAATATTTAACATCGAAGGCGGCGGCTCCAGCTAGGACGATTTTAAGCACCAAGTGAAATACGACTTTTAAAAGGCGCCCGAGTGACACTTATAGATTTTTGATACTTTTTCAGACTGCCCTGTGGGTTGTCAGGAGTTACTAGTCAATTTGGGATGTAAAGCCGGACACCCAGGATTTTTCAGAGCTTGATTTGGAGCCCGGACGGGGAAATGGCCACAAAAGGGGCAAGATATGAAAAGGTGGACATTTGAGAGGGCCAAAAGGGGTGCCCTTTGGGGGAATTTTAACCCCCCTTCAATTTTTGAGTTTGGGGGGCATGAAAAAACGTGGAGAGAGAATGGAGGAAGAAAGCATCATCTTCACGCCGAAAAATGCTCCATGTGGGGATGGAGATCATGATTGCAGCCTGCAAATAACCCACCTAATCGATCATACCCCTGATCTTCTCCCTCTTTGCCGGTCTTATCGCCTGTCTTCGCCCGTCCAATGGTGGCCTGAATGAAGAGAGTCAATTCTAGTCTTTCTCTCTCCTCCCTCTCTCTCCCTTAAGGGGCTGTTCTTGTGTGCAAGAGGAAAATGAAGAATGGTGAAGGAAAGCTTGTCCGAATGAGACCGGATTGCTTCCGAATCAATGCAGACATGAAGATTGCTGATTGTGAAGAGGCTGGACATTGAATGAGGGCTGACCCGCAGTCCCGTACCAAAACTGAGATTCCGAGACACAAAGCCTAAGCGGTAATTCAATTTTTATGAAGGAAAAATGAGTTTTTATGCTATTTGATTGATAAGATATTGTTCCCATGGGCTGAATATGCATTATGTTGTTGTTTGCTATGAGTTTTATCAGTTTATGCTCTGAAAATTAGAAAATCATAAGTGATATGGCTGAAATTAATGGTATAAAACCCGTAATACATGCGTTTAAGGGGTAAAATGGGGTTTTTTGCAAAATAAATGAGAAATATGAGACATAACATCAATAAAACCTGAAATTTTGTTGTCAAGGAACCTAAGGGCCACAGCCCAAATTGGTTTTAAATGGGAGAAAATTAAGACACGATAAAAAAATTTCCAAAAAATTACTTAAGTGTTTGTGCAATGTATAATGAAGGTAGAGCATGAGGTTGGCCTCGGTTTACCCTCGTTTCTATGTTTTAGTTCATGTTTATCGCTTTCTTTATAAAGAAATACACATAAAACGACCCTTTCACCTATCAAAGATTGCAAAACATTAAACGGTAGGGTGAGAGGGGAGGTTGAGCGTCAAAGTACAATCTTAAATCTGATTTATGTGCTGCATCATGCCTATAGGACGTGGTTTTAAAATAAAGGGAAAGGCAGCATGAGCGTAAGGCTCGGTGTCTCTCCTTGTTTCAATATATAAACGTTAGCATGGAAATCATGGTAAGATTGGTTTTGCACGATACACAATGCTAATTTTCTTTTGTTTGTGCACTAAACCATTCACATTATGCACTATGCATAGTTCATGGTATCAAAGAAAAATCTCCTGGACTGCATAGCAATTGTTTTCTTAGGACTTTGACCCAAGATTGAGAGTGTGAGGTTATCCCGTGCTGTAGGATAGAGGGTTGGTTTCCTAAGGGACTGTTAAGTGAGGAAACATTGTATATCTCCTGGAAATACGAGAAATATAAAAGAGAGGAGTTTGTGTTCGTTTGTGTTAAATGTTGAGCAGTGCATCAAAGGGTCAATCCCTGCAATGTAGGAGAGCTGCAGTGGGGCCGCGGTGTTTCTACCAAGAGGTTGCCTCCATGTGTGTGATCGTGGCATTGCCAATGTGTAAGGGTTTTCCCTTTGAGGAGTTTATAGGAAGGGAAACGTTGGACTACAAAATGATAAAAACTATAAACGCATAGATTAGGCTTTAGGGCAGTTTGTCCTTTAGCATTAGATTGACGCTCTTGGTCTGCGAGGCCGTGAGGGTGTTTATGTGTCATGAGCATGAGATCCGGCTAGTGCCATAGCCAGTGCTGGCCCATTTCAGGTCCCATCCCGTGAGGGTGTTTGTGTGTCATGAGCATGAGGTCCGGCTAGTGCCATAGCCAGTGCCGGCCCATTTCAGGTCCCATCAGTGGTGCGTTTGCCGCGAGCTGCCTATAAGTGGCGGTTCTCGAATCTAGGGTTTAAAGGGACCCTAAATTATCCATAAAATGGGGTTTGTTCAAGGATGGAAAAACTTGGCTTTCCCCATACAAAACTTACTAATGGACTTAGTTAGTTATGTAGAGCATGAGTCCTCTGCAGAAGATAATTTACGTGATGAAAAGAGTAGCCAATTAGTGGTTACCCCATCCTCTAATACGATGGCATGGGCCAAGGTTCTCCTTGGTGTGGTCTCTACCTAAGAGAAATCATGTTTAACCATCCATCAACCTAGAGGGCATGAAACAAGCATGTTGGAAACTATGGTAGTCATGGCATCAACAAGTCATCATGCTAAAGCCATGATGCCATGGGAAAGCGCTGATATACGATGGAATATGCTTGTGGTTGAAACCTCCCGTGTAATGGGCCACCATGATGACATAGTAGGCATCACAAGGATATTAGAAGCCCTAGCTGTCAAGGGAAAACCATTGCTTAAAAGGCACGGTTCCCAAGTTTTAAGAAGTGGTAATGATAAATCTACTTTGGATAAGGACCAAAAGCTCTTATATAAAACCGTTATGGACTTTCCTTTTAAAGGGAAAGGTATGGTAGACCCTCTAAGAGGGGATCAAAATGACATGTTGAAACTTATAGGACTTCCTAGACCACTCAGTGAGTTGGCAAAAAGGGATATCAATGAGGATATTAACCTCCCTACACCGAAAAGGGTGGGGATGGAAGAGGTTAAAGATCCTAAGAGGATGGACCCAGATCATGATGAATATGAAGATTTTAATGACCCGGTGTTGATCCCAAAGGGGAGGACTAAATGTCCTCCTCTTTATAGGGATCTCCCAGTGTTTTATGGGTTTCCAAATGAGGATTTGATGATTCATTTAAGAGAATATGGCCTAACTTGCATTGCAAGTGGGTTCGACGATATACATCGGATGCTCGTATTCCCAAGTACCCTAAAGGGAGAGGCAAGGAAATGGTACTAGAGCCTCCCAAGAGGGTCGATCAAATCATTTGAGGAGTCTTGTGATAGATTTCTAGATGAGTATGAAAAGAAGCTCCCTATGATTCAGGTCTTAGGGCAGCTTATGCAGTTTAGATAGGAGTCTTATCTTTCTGTTAAAGAGTATGCTAGAGCCTTTGATAGTACTCTTAGGCTTTCGCCAAGAAGAGCCATTGCACTATCAAATGATGTGCTATGTGAGATCTTTCGGAATGGCTTAGAGATTAATACACAAATCCAAGTGGAACTGCGGAATCCTAAGTCGTTAAAGGAAGCAAAAATGCATGCCATTGATTATGAGGGTCATATTCAGAGATGTTGGAAAAACTTTTGGAGTTTTCCTCACTCAGTACAAGTGCATCCTAGCTTCCAACCATTTTTGCAAGGAGACAGCTCACTTGTTGATACCAAGGCAGCCTATGAGGGGAACCTTGGTGGCCAAAATCTCAAAGCAGAAAATGGTCATCCTATGAGTAGTAATGACATGCCTATCAGTGAAAAGCTTCCAAGCCATGTAAGTACCATTAGGGCTTGCAACACTTCCATGAAAGGTAGTTGTGATGGCAATATGGATGGCATCAATGGGCCTATGAGTGTTGATAAGCATTCTGTGTGTGGTTCTAATTTTTTTGCTAGTAAGGCTCTTGAGAGACCTTTGGTGTCGGAATCATGCTTCCGGGTGGATGTTGTTCCCTTCAGTGAAAGCATGGTTCTTATGGGGAAAATTTTACAGTATGGATGTAAACAAGTAAAGACATATTTTGTAAAGAGGATGCAAAATGCTAAAAGTCCACCTGTGCTTCACAAATGTCATAAGGATGTGAGGCCATTTGGCCATAGGGATAAGTTTGCATTGAGTTCATCAGACCAGTGCAGCAAATTGAGGGAATGCAAGAATATTAAGGGAAATGTGAGATGGGTTTGGAGACCCAAAATCTCCAAAAGTATGGTAGAAGTGTTGATGCAAGGCCAAGGATCCCATCTGGATATATTTTGTTGAACCCCCAGGAGGATAAGATTGGATATACATCTGACAATATACACTACCTTGGGATACACCCATGTGATGTGCCTAGGCTTGAAGCTCTACCTAGTTTGGGTCGCAGCATTGAATGAAAACCCAAATAGGGGAGGTTCGAATGAGTACAAAGCTATGATTCTTTCTCCCAAAGGAGCCACTCAGCCGCCTGAACGACCAATTTATTCAGATTACAATAATTGTGGGGCATGCGAGCCCACTGAGGCCGTTCATTCAGCTCATAGTGCCCAAGAAGGGATTGGCCTTATTGATGAGTTATTTGTGGAAAGGCTTGGACTTGTAGCTCTACAAAAAAACAAAAAAAAAAACTAAGAAAAAAAAAACAAGATCAAGCTTTTAGCTAACTTGCATGAGTAGCATGGGGCTAGTCGACCTATGATATGCTATCTTTGGCACCCTGGGTAGTCTAATAGGGTGTGATGTATATGCCAGGGACATTAGTATTACGTGGACTAAAATGACCTATCTAGTTTTAAGCTAGGAAGGCTAGCTGCTTTGGATATTACGTCCAGATTTCGTTAGCCCAAGAGGGCCGCTCAGTTTCTTTAGAGGAAGTGCTTTATTTCATTAGGCCAAGAGGGCCAGTTGTCTGTTTAGTGCAGGTGCGGTTAATGGTTTCTTGTTTTAGTTCTATGCTAGACAGGTTTGAAGACGAGCTTGGAAGGAGCCTTTTGTTGCGTGGGAGCTTCTTGTGGCCCTATCCAGGTGATATTTCTCCTTTATGAGTACCGTGTTTTTATGCTATATGTGTATGTGTACTTGTAGGGGATTTTCTTTTCTTGTTGGGGACCGGCGTCCAAGGCATGAAGTCCCAGGTTTAGGTTGGGTATGTTTGAGGGAGGTCCGAGTAGTCATTGCCTCCTGTAAAGACATTGCCAAACATTGAAAGATCTGTTTTAGAAAGTAGTTCTAGTGACCCTGTTCTGCTAGCCTGCTAGGTAGCCGTTCTCGAAGTTCTTGTTAGTTGTGAGGCAGTTAAAGAAGCCCGCCAGAAGAAAAATAATGATGATAAGGGAAGAGAAACCCTGAATATCTTAAAGAAAATAAATATATACAAAGGTGTGTAAAAAGAGGTTCTAACCCCTATAAAAATAGAGAAGGAAAGAAATGCAAATTTATAAGCAGTTGATCATCGCCTTGCGAAGGCATGGTAGGTTCCTGGGGACGAGTCAGACCTGGGGCCGATGCCTTGTCTTCCTAGGGGTGGCGCCTTGCTGGAAAAGAAGAAAGTAAGAAAGGTTGGAGTGAAAATAAAAGTGAGAGTCAGAAAAGGATTAAGTGTCGCCTTGCGAGGGCTTGGTAGGTTCTTGGGTACCGAGACAGGACCAGAGGCCGATGCCCTATTCTCCTTGGATCACTACGCTCAGCTCCCTCCTTTTTACATGCCCGAGTATGGAAACATAAAAACCCTAAAAGAATATATGTGCTAAAAGAAATACTTCTTGAACAGGCTATAGGAGTCCTCGCCTAGTAGGAGCTCCTGGTTGTGTTGTCCTTAGTTAGGTAGGTAGTTCAGACCACCACTTAGGGCAACCTCTTTGATAGTTCTTTTTAGTTTGGCCGTGTTGGAGCAGTCGGCTAGTGACTAGCTACGAACCTTCTATCAGATTATGCTAGGCCTACTCCTTGTGGATGTCACGCCTTGGTTTTGTTAAGGGGTAGGGTGAGCATTGTGTTGTGTTTTGGTATGTATCCATTTTGTATCAGCTTGATGCTTCCTTTGGTTGTTTTGTGCAGATCTGTTGTGGGATTTGATGGTCTAAGTCGCCCTATCCCATGGTCGCCAATGAGAGTGGAGTTTCAAGCTCAGGATGTGCCTAAAATTTGCCAAAAAATCTGGAATTTAGGGAAAAAATATTTAACATCGAAGGCAGTGGCTCCAGCTAGGACGATTTTAAGCACCAAGTGAAATACGACTTTTAAAAGGCGCCCGAGCGACACTTGTGGATCTTTGATAATTTTTCAGACTGTCCTGCGGGTTGTCAGGAGTTACCAGTCAATGCGGAATGTAAAGCCGGACGCCTAGGATTTTTCAAAGCTCGATTTGGAGCTCGGACGGGAAAATGGCCACAAAAGGGGCAAGGTATGAAAAGGTGGACATTTGAGAGGGCCAAAAGGGGTGCCCTTTGGGGGAATTTTAACCCCCCTTCAATTTTTGAGTTTGGGGAGCATGAAAAAACGTGGAGAGAGAATGGAGGAAAAGGCGCCATCTTCACGCCGAAAAATGCACCATGTGGAGATGGAGATCATGATTGCAGCCTGCAAATAACCCACCTGATCGATCATACCCCCGATCTTCTCCCTCTTTGCCGGTCTTATCACCTATCTTCGCCCGTCCAATGGTGGCCTGAATGAAGAGAGCCAATTCTAGTCTTTCTCTCTTCTCCCTCTCTCTCCCTTAAGGGGTTGTTATTGTGTGCAAGAGGAAAATGAAGAATGGTGAAGGAAAGCTTGTCCGGATGAGACCGGATTGCTTCTGGATCAATGAAGACATGAAGATTGCTAATTGTGAAGAGGCTGGACATTGAATGAGGGCTGATCCGCAGTCCAGCACCAAAACTGAGATCCTGAGATACAAAGCCTAAGCGGTAATTCAATTTTTATGAAGGAAAAATGAGTTTTTATGCTATTTGATTGATGAAATATTGTTCCCATGGGCTGAATATGCATTATGTTGTTGTTTGCTATGAGTTTTATCAGTTTGTGCTTTGAAAATCAGAAAATCATAAGTGATATGGCTGAAATTAATGGTATAAAACCCGTAAAACATGCGTTTAAGGGGTAAAATGGGGTTTTTTGCAAAATAAATGAGAAATATGAGACATAACATCAATAAAACCTGAAATTTTGCTGTCAAGGAACCTAAGGGCCACAGCCCACAATCAATCTTGATTTCTAGTCATTTTTTATTGAAGAAAATAGAGGGAAAATACCAAAAAATGGTGAAAAAATGGTTTTAAATGGGAGAAAATTAGGACACAATAAAAAAATTCCAAAAAATTACATAAGTGTTTGTGCAATGTATAATGAAGGTAGAGCATGAGGTTGGCCTCGGTTTACCCTTGTTTCTATGTTTCAGTTCATGTTTATCGCTTTCTTTATAAAGAAATACGCATAAAACGACCCTTTCACCTATCAAAGATTGCAAAACATTAAACGGTAGGGTGAGAGGGGAGGTTGAGTGTCAAAGTACAATCTTAAATCTGATTTATGTATTGCATCATGCCTATAGGACGTGGTTTTAAAATAAAGGGAAAGGCAGCATGAGCATAAGGCTCGGTGTCTCTCCTTGTTTCAATATATAAACGTTAGCATGGAAATCATGGAAAGATTGGTTTTGCACGATACACAATGCTGATTTTCTTTTGTTTGTGCACTAAACCATTCACATTATGCACTATGCATAGTTCATGGTATCAAAGGAAAATCTCCTGGACTGCATAGCAATTGTTTTCTTAGGACTTTGACCCAAGATTGAGAGTGTGAGGTTATCCCGTGCTGTAGGATAGAGGGTCGGTTTCCTAAGGGACTGTTAAGTGAGGAAACATTGTATATCTCCTGGAAATACGAGAAATATAAAAGAGAGGAGTTTGTGTTCGTTTGTGTTAAATGTTGAGCAGTGCATCAAAGGGCCAATCCCTGCGATGTAGGAGAGCTACAGTGGGGCCGCGGTGTTTCTACCAAGAGGTTGCCTCCATGTGTGTGATCGTGGCATTGCCAATGTGTAAGGGTTCTCCCTTTGAGGAGTTTATATGAAGGGAAACATTGGACTACAAAATGATAAAAACTATAAACGCATAGATTAGGCTTTAGGGCAGTTTGTCTTTTAGCATTAGATTGACGCTCCTGGTCGGTGAGGCCGTGATGGTGTTTGTGTGTCATGAGCATGAGGTCCGGCTAGTGCCATAGGCAGTGCCGGCCCATTTCAGGTCCCATCACTTGATAGGCTGGAAGCAAGATCCAGGTGAAGGAAGCTCCAAGAGGTGTGAGCTATGGCTACCCACAACCTATGAAAACCTTGTTTACCTAGACATGTGGACTGAGATAAATCTCTGAAATAATGAAGCAATACCTCAATGTCAATGCCCTGATGGTGCCTCAATAGACCGGGAAGAAGCTCGGGAAGCCGGGGAGTGACGGGAGCTCAAGAGAATGAGCTATGGCTACCAGGAAGGAGACCCAATGCAAGTGGGGAGTCGATGGGAAGCTGAGAATGCCACGAGCGAAGCTCAAGAGTTGAGAAGTCGTGCTGTGATACTAGTTGAAAGGTGAGAAGGATCGAAGCTTGCACTCGAGAGCTATGGCGGGAGAGCAAGAGCAAGAAGGAGAGAGACAAGAAATGGGAACTCCAATAGTCACAATGTGTGACCGGGCCTTCCTTTATTCAAACAGTCACTAAAAGAATAAAGAATAAAGTGACGATGACGGGCACCCACCACCTGCAGTGTGCAGTGGCGATGACTATCAGTGTAGTAATACACAGGCGGCTAGGCGGAGGTGCCTTTACTGCCAACAACATGTTCAACAAGGTATTGAGGCCCTTATCCACTATTGATAAAAAATCATTTGAGATCCTTAGCATTCTCCCAAAATTGTCTAGGAAAGTGAAAGGGCCAAAGATCGAGAATGTGATATGTCTATATCCAACAAGGACTACATATCCCAGCAAGACTTTGTCTTAGAAAAAAACCACAAGAGGTCATAGAAACCAAGGATGATATTTGCAAGAGAAAAATCGATGTGCTTGGCCCTGTTAATTATAAGAGAATGGGTGAGGTGTATGGACAAATGGTTATCAATGTTTCTTGCACTTCTAAGGAAGAGGACTATCGTAGCATATCCCTTGAGGAGGAATCCATGCTAGTTGTTAAAAAGGATATTCAATTGTCAGATTCTGTAGTTTATTTTTGCATAAGGTAAGGCATTTTGACTCTCAAAATTTTTAGTATATAGAATGATTGTGCTATTGATTGCAAAAAACACTCCTTTATTTGTGCTATTAGCTTTAGGACATTGATTGCATCTCTTAGACAAGAAAGCTCTAAAATTATATGTATTGTTGATCCACTATTATTAATGGAATTATTTTCGAGATCTGGTTCAAACACAACAATGTCTTTCAAAGATTTTGATTCCATCACACACTACCATATTTTTTTTCCTTACATCGGATACACTCACCGGAAAAATTATCCTCATGAACTCTCTAAGTGGTTTCCATGGCCAAGCAAGAATGTGCGTTGAATGGAATACTACTTGTTTTTTTGTTAATTGTTTATTTTATTTGATTGTCTATTTTAGTTACATGTTTCCATTTGCAATGTTGGCAGGCTCGTGACTACCTTCTTGAACACCACATATGAGTATATTACTGATCCTAAAGTCCCATATAACTTTCTCTAACAAGAATTACCATTGCAAAGTCATATACATACTTGTGGATGAAGAGTGATTTCAAATGTCCGCATGACAATAGATTCAAAGATACTCAAGATAGATGGGGTGAATGTAAGTCTCTTTCATATTTTTGATTTTCTTATGGATCCTTTTTCATTTTACATGTTGGGGTAAAAGGCCTCTAGGCCTACTCGTGTACACTATTCATATATAACATGATAGTGCAATAAGATTGTCAGTTTAGTTGGACAGCACCTACATTGTGTGTGCTCTTCTGTCCTGCATCTTCCTCTTCTCCTTCTCGTATCCCCTTCTGTTAGAAATGCGGGATCTAGAGCATGACATAACCGGAAGCTATGGAGGATGGAAGGAGAAGTGTAGACTCATGATGTAATGGACACTGTTTGTTACACAAGTGAATTAGGTTCCAAGATTGAGACTTGGACTCATAAACACAATCTTGTGTATGTGGACAATGACATTGACACTTTACTGAAATGAAAAGAGTACTATCATTGCATTAAGAAAGGAAGCAAGTACAATGCTTTATAGGAAAGTAGGAAACTGCAGTAGGCACCATTGTGCATATGGGATAAGTCACCCTGCATGTCCTTGACCCTGAGACTCCATACAAAGAGGCTGTTTGAGTGTGATTGCTGATTCTCAACACCCCTCCTCAATCACAACTAGGAAAGGCACAAAGTGTGTAGAGGCTATAATGAGAGCCACCTGCAAAGTGTGGGTATACCACAGACATGGCAAAACACCAGAGGCTGTCGTAGAAAAAGCTAAGTGTGGGTACCATAAACATGGTGGACATCCAGAGGCTGTAACAGGGGCCTCACAAAGTGTACAGGGACTGTAATGCCAAGTTACATAAGGAGTTTACATAGCTTATGGCAGGAAACATTAGGGCAAGGAAAATACAAGGCTATTAAAACAGTCTATCAGAATTATGAGAGTACAAGGACTGATGAGTCTTGTCCTTCCGATCCTGGTGGTCTTCATCTTCATCTTCTTCTTCCTTTGCCCCATTTTCTTCTTCTTCTTTGACTGCGACTAGATAGGCCTTTTGGGATCTCTTTCTTGCGTGGCAGAACTTCTCGGTGTGTCCGGTCCTTTTGCAGAAGTCACAAAAGAGCTGATCTTTCTTGCCTTTGTACTTTGATGATTTAGATTGTGCACCGAACAGGGTGTCAAGTCTTTTCCATGTGTCCTGTGAGGTCTCACAGTTATCCACGTGATGGATATAACTGTCATCTAGCTCCAATTTGATAATGGCCTGGGCTCTGTCATCATTCTTTTGCCAAGTAGTTGCAAGGTCCGCGTCCCGCGGTTTCTTCTCTTTGCCATTTGTGATGGCCCAGAGACCCTTCTTCATCAGGATGAGCTTGATGCGGGTTTGCCAAGTGTGGAATCCGACTCCTTTGAATCGAGCATTTGGCGAGTCTTTACCCATGTTAGATTTACGGGAACAGTAGCAAATCAACTTCAGACTTTATTAGATTTGAGCAACAGAAGAATTGATTGAGAGACACAAGTGCTAAAAAGCACTAACTGAGTGTCACTGAATACCAAATCTGCAAAAGTCTTTTACTCCAAGTGATCTTCCCCTTCTTGATTTGATGCTGATGTCTTCAGATCTGAGTGACAGTACTTTAACGAACTTCAGAGAGTATTGCTCAGTGATTAAAATCACTGTTGATAACTTCAGTGAGAGAAACAGTGAAAAATGTCAAGATTTTGAAGCTTTTGGCTATGGTGGAATTAGGGTTTCTGAGACAGGGGCCTGGTTTTTTGCTTATTGCAGGAGCTACAGTCCATCATTTTCAAAACTTTTTACATATCTAGGAAGCTTATGTCATGGGCTACCAAAGCCCCATGGAGATTGTGCAGATCGTGGTCAGTATGCAGCGCGCAGGTGCCGCGAACAGATTCGGCGCAGATCTGGACAGCGAGGTCGAATTTCTGCATTGCTGGAGCCAGGGAGCATCAATGTCATTGATTATTGTGCCAAGATGAAGCGCCTTGAGCAGAGGAACAACTCTCCAGAAGAAATCGTGGGCTGAAATGGCCTGGTTGAAGAGTTATGGAAGCTCCAAGCAAGGTAGGTCCTGTCTGGCTATGGCAGACACAGAACAGAGATTGGGGATTTTCACAATGCTGAGCTCCAGATGGTCCAATGTCCTGGATTGATGTGATACAGGGAAGCTTTATGAGTTGGGGAATACTTTTCCAGAAGGAAGCTCCAAGAGATTTGACCTGTGGAGTGAGATATAAGCAGTTCAATCTGACAGGGTGCTGCTGGCTATGGCTGCCATGGAAGCTTCAGTGAGAGTAGAGTTGAGAAAAGAAGTCATACACTGACACTGAGCTGGATGGAGGTTCAAAAGAATCAAGAGAGGCTGGAGAAGCAATGCCATGCCCAACTGGGCTCTGATACCATGTTAGAAATGCGGGATCTAGAGCATGACATAACCGGAAGCTATGGAGGATGGAAGGAGAAGTGTAGACTCATGATGTAATGGACACTGTTTGTTACACAAGTGAATTAGGTTCCAAGATTGAGACTTGGACTCATAAACACAATCTTGTGTATGTGCACAATGACATTGACACTTTACTGAAATGAAAAGAGTACTATCATTGCATTAAGAAAGGAAGCAAGTACAATGCTTTATAGGAAGGTAGGAAACTGCAGTAGGCACCATTGTGCATATGGGATAAGTCACCCTGCATGTCCTTGACCCTGAGACTCCATACAAAGAGGCTGTTTGAGTGTGATTGTTGATTCTCAACACCTTCAACTAGTATCAGAGCTTTGGATAAGAGCTTGATCCTGGAGCTTGGCCCGACATTACTTCAGTTTGGATTGAAGACCTAGAGCTTATAGCTTTAATGCCAGCCATTGTTTATTCCCCCTGAGGTAAGATTTCATCTCTTGTCTCTCCCCTGCCCTCATAGGCTCTTTGTGCAGGTTCCTTGGTTCATTGGGCACCTTGTATGCCCCCATTTTCCCCCTTATCCTCAGGATAACCAGCAAGTCCCACAGTAGTAGCTCACTTTTTTGCGCTTGTTTTAAAATCTGCCTCAAAAATCCCATTTTTCTCATATCTCGGGCATGCGGAACTCAATTTAGGCAAGGTAAGAATCTAAGTTGGGGTTTTGACACACTCCCGATGCAATGGTGATGCCAGATCTGCCAAATTCTGATCACAAAATGTTTTGAAACAGATCTGAGTTGATTTACAGCAAGAAAATGTCATGCTCTTAGCTTATGTGATGCTCCCGAGGCTTAGTATTTGATGCCCAGATGCTTTAGGGATGTTTGCCCAATGTTTTTAGATGCTTTGGGACGTGGTTTGAGCTTCCATAGCTTGATTTGTGCAGGTATTTACTGCTGTACATTGTTTGGGTAGCAAGATTTTATCAAGGATGACTCATGTGTAATGCTCTTTGTTGACATTCGGGTGTCCTATTGGATATGTATTGATGCTTGCTCATCATGGTTTATGCCCGGATACGCTATTTGAGAGCTATTGAGCCTTGATTTGGATGTAGACACTTCTTTGTTGGTTGGGATTTATGCTACCTTGGTTGACATGTTATTTTACCTCCATTTTGGTTATGCCTATGGTCTATGGGTACTCCAGACTACTCGAGATGATATGCTAATGTATTTGGATGATGCCACTTTGATGTTTATGCTCCCGGATGCTGCTATAGTATGGCAAATGTTTGCGATTGAATCGACTTGCATTTGAGAATTTTTTGGAGTAGTTTGCATTAGGCCGGCTTATCACTTATGCATCTTGGATGTTATTTGTCCCTTAATGCCCCAATTATGGATCTTGGATTTACTTGGATGCAGATACATGTTTGAGCAATGCTTGCTCCATTGTCTTGGCAATTGGTTATTGAGATTTCATTGCTCTTTAATGCTTAGTCCTTCGCGGGTTACTCCTTGATCAGTGGACTTCTTGACAGTGCTTGGGTTTAGTAGCTATGGCTTTGTTGCTTCTGTGTTGGCTAGCTTCTATGCTAGTTGGGCTCTTGTTGCTTGTCCATGTGAGAGAGCAGATGTTATGTATGCTTACCCGTCTATGCACATGGTCTACTGTTGTATAACTTATAGAGCCACTTGTATGGATGATGTTATACAGGTGTTTGGTCTTCTCCTGGAGCTTGACTCTCGCAGGATGCTTTGCCACTTGTCGGTCTTTACTTGACTTGGATGTTCCTAGGTGGCATGATGTATTGCAGAGCTATGCGTATGCGTATGGTTATGGGCTAATTTCATGGCTGAATATTGTATGCTCTTATGACAGATGTCTTATGCTTTACCATACTGTGATTGGTTATCTCATGCAATTGTCTACAACTCTTCTTCATGTGGGAGCTTTTGCATCCTTGGTTGATGCCTTTATGTTCTCCTGTTCATTGAGGTTTCATGAGCCTTTATAGCATGCTTCTACCATTGATGTACTTGCAAATGATTGTCTTTATGAGTAGGTTTCCTTTGTTGGGACAGCCCACGACTCCTTGAGCTTCGTGGATGTTATGGATGGCCCTATTCATGATGACTTGGATTCCTTATCGCCTTCTATAGGTTCTTCAGCTACAGATGTTGCATGCTTCCATTGTGGAAAGCTTGGACATGTTAAAAGAAAATGTTTTAGACAGAGAGCAATAGAGACAGAGACGGACTCAACATGAGCAAAGAGTCAACGATGTAGCATGTGTTACCACTCTTTCCATTGGTGAGGTACATGTGGTTACCCATGATGATGCAGTAGAGCATGTACTGTTGTCATCTTGTTTCCCTACAACTTGCTTGCTCAATGATCAGGCCTATGTATTTGATTGGCTTTTGGACTCTATAGCATATTGTCATGTTAACCCTCATAGAGCATGGTTCTCTTCTTACTATAGGGAGGTTGACGAATGTATTGATTTGGGTCTTGAGCAGACTTATGCTATTTTTGGTACAGGGAACATACACCTAGCTTTGCCTGATGGGACTTCTCTTGTGCTCCATGATGTATTACATGTTCCTATGCTTAGTGAGAGCTTGATGCCTATCCATTAGTTGCATGATGCAAGTTACTCTGTTTCTCTTCAGGATAGGTCATGGAAGATCTGTCGTGGTTGCTTGGTTTTGGCCAGAGGTTCTAGCGTTGGTTCTCATTACCCAATGCATGTCTGTCATGTGGGAGATTCTATGGTTGCAGTTATCTGGATACCACATGCATTGTTATGGCATTATCACCTAGGCCATATGCATCATAGAGAGATGGAGATCTTGTCTCATTCAGACTCATTGTTGTCTCCTATGTCACTTATAGATCTTGATGCTTGCCCTGATTATACTCTTGGTCCTTGCGGAGCCCCCTTGGCTTATGGTGATTGTACGAGGCATGTTCCTCTAGATCTTGTCCATTGTGTAGTATATGGACCTATGCCTTCCCAATCACTTGGTGGAGCGTTGTACTTTGTGACCTTTGTTGATCATGCTACCCACTGTGTTTGGGCTTTTCCCTTGGTGCAGATTGAGGATGCTGCAGTTATCCTTGACAGGTTTATGGATTCTACTGATAGCAAGCCTAGGTGCTTGCAGATGGATTATGAGAGTCATACTCTCTCTCCCAGCTTTCGGACCTCTTGTTAGCAGTATGGCATTGATTTCTTGTGCCCATGGTATTATGGAATTTCTCATGGCATGTGCTTGACCTTACAGGCAAAGGTTGCTTCTATGCTCACCACAGTTGGGTTGTCTTATGGCTTTTGGGCTGAGGCCCTTATGACGGCAGTCTATTTGGTTAACAGGATGCCGTGCTTGACCTTGGATCGTATTACACCCCATGAGGCATGGAGTGGCATACAACCCTCCTATGATTACTGAGGATGTTTGGCTGCCAAGCATGAGCCTATGTCACGTAGATGTATCCTCCTTGGTTATGGAGATGGTGACTTTAAGGCCTACAGATTATGGGATTTGGATGCCCAACATATCATACGTAGCCATCACATTGTCTTTTATGAGAGACAGACACCACTCAGGCCTCTTGATGAGCGTTCAATATGCTTTATGGCTAATTTTACAGCAGCTACAATGCCATTACAACAGGCTCTTTATGTTGAAAATGAGGCACTTATTGGCCCAGATGACATAGCTATGCATAGTAATCAAGGTCAAGATGTTGGTGGCCAGTCACTAGACCCCTTGTAGGCTCATGAGAGACATTTTCTTGTAGTTTTGCAAGCTAGACAACTAGCCATATGTCAGTTTTCCACTTCGCTAAGGCCACATGTAGTCTTGAGACCCCGTTGAATGAGTTTCTGGGATGTTGGCTCTCTTTCAGTGATTGACTCTGGAGAGTTTGATTGCTCTTCGTTGTCTTGTATACGCCACGCTGATACTATACACGACTTTGATGCTTTACAATCGTGCATTGATGAGTTGTGCTTGCTTCATGAGAAACATTCTTGGATTGCTCCGTTGTATGGAGCTACGAGATCGCTTATCTCCTGGATGTCATGGACTCGGGGATGCTTGACTCTTCTTCTGCAGAGGTTCCTGACACTTCTTGTATAGCTCGCTTTCCGATTGGGTGTTGGGTGAGATGTCATGATTCCTCACCTTATCTTTTTTTTCTTTTCTTTATTTTCACTCCTAGCCACATTGGCCTTTTAGTGGGAGGTTGTTGGGGTAAAAGGCCTCTGGGCTACCCGTGTACACTATGACCGCCCATTCTTTATTCATATATAATATGATAGTGCAATAAGGCTGTCAGTTCAATTGGATAGCACCTACATTGTGTGTGCTCTTCTCTCCCGCATCTTGCTCTTCTCCTTCTCCACTGCCATTGCATCCCCTTCATTACCAACTTGTTACATTTTTTCTCGTAATGCTGAGATTACCCTGACTCATATATGTGCTGGATAAGGGAGCAATGCATTGAGTTGATTTTGGATAGGGCAATCACACTTGTTGATTCTGACTCCCCTCCACAAAGCCACAGAACATGCATAATATATAAAACCCTTCCCTCAGTAAAAGAACCCATAGTTTGATCAGCATAGATAATGTCTGCGAACACCTTATGAATAGCATGGAAGGTTCCACTTAAGCTTTCCATAGGTTACCATTCAATACTTGCTGACCGAATATATCTACAACCAAGAATTCATTTTTAGTACTTGCTTAAATGAAAAAAATATTACATATGTTATCAACTCAAGACTTACAATGTATTTGTTGCAAAACATGCTCGTTTGGAGGCAAGTGCATACCCTTGGCTATGTAAACACGTTGCACTTTGATAAACCACCGTTCAAGCATAATTTTGAAAGAAATGATGCATCCCTTCCAGTGATGTTTTATATCCTCTTGTTCTCTTCTTTTCACCTTGTGAGAGTCCTTACAAGAGGGCAGTATGGCAACTCAATCATTTATGCTAAAGATCTTTGGCTCCCAATTTTTTTCAACTCCCTAGCTATAGACAATGCAGGAGTTTATTAAACGACAAGGGCGCCATCTGGATGCCATACTTAAATTAAAGGTGAATGAAATAAAAAGGAATATTAAGAAAACTAATGAAAATATATTGGGTACCAAAAAGTTCTTGACTTTCAAAAAAGTCATCATTAACTTCATAGCATCTTTATTATGCCCTTTGTTAGATTTTATAAGTAAATAAGGACTTCAAGTCTACCAAAACATGTCAAAATTTGGAGATTTTGGCCAAAAAGGAGGAGAGAATCACAAAGTGGACTCTACTATCTCCAAAAAAAGACAAGAATACCATAGTCTTGCACATGTGGCAAACTCTCTTTGGCCCTTTTCTTAATCCCATGATTAACAAAAGTTCATTTTTTAAAAGTGTTTTTGGCCCTAATGAGGAATAGTTAAGTTGGTACTACAAACTTGCAATTAGTTAGAAATTGTTAGATTTATAATTTTTAAAAAATTATAATAATAATAAATTGAGTAAGGAGGCAAGAAGTGGTTCTTGATTATTTTTCTGGATTCAAGAAGAGGAAGAGAAGACTGTGAATTCATGAGATAACCACCTTGTGGGAGTACTCAAGTGAAAGGGAACTTTTTAGTCGAGTGCAATTCAAGTGAGAAAGAAGGAGAAAGGATAGAGAGATGTAGTCAATATATGAATGCAATTTGATTGGTCTTTGAAACCTTGAATGCAATTTGAGTAGAGAAAAGAGAAACATAGTAGGCACTCAAGTAGAGAAAAAAGAAAGAGAACTACAACGTGCTCGACTAATAAATCACGATTTAATGGCCTATCGAGAGACTTTTTCTAAGCAATGCCATGTGATACTTATTAGAATAACATGGATTTTATCACTTAGTCTCTCTCTCATCCACTCCACAATGGAAGGTTTTGGCTGTAACCCATAAGGATCAATCTCAATCTGGGTTCCCTAATTCAATGCTAAGGTCACCTATTAACTTAATTAGCATCGATCCTTGAGCCACTACATTTTCAAGTGAACTCAAACTAAAGCAGATCAATGCCGCACTTGGTTCAAAGAGAGTGAGAAATGAGGGGAAGTGATACATGTCAACCCCTCTACCTATAAGGTATAGCCTTGACTCTGATCTCCTAAAATGGTATTAATCGGGATCTAAGATGACACATTAGGCAGTTGCCCTTTCCTAATTACATTTCCCTAAAGGAAAACTCTTAGCTCATCGAGAACACTCATATGTAGGACGGACCCATGATTGGGGATTCTGCCCTCCCTCTTTCTTTGAGGTTGTGTTTTAGTTATCTAATTATCCTAACACATTTATGTTGACATGCAGAGATAGCTTCTTTAATTAACTATTAAATACTAGTTCCTTTGCATAAGTTATGGTCACGGACACAAAGAAAATGCCAAACAATCCTTTGAAAGCACTTGAAAACTAATTTTTTTTTCACACCTTCTCCGAGAGGCGTAATGCCAACCTGGCATTCCGTCCCTTCATCCATGACTCATGTTCGAATCTCAAGCACACAATCCATGAATCCACCCTTATCTAGTATCAAGGCCTTTCAAGAAGTCTATTCTAGGCTTGTAGGGGTTAGGCCAATCCTCATCCTCAACAAACCCAAGCCAAAGTCCCTCTAACACCCTTGTTGCCTCCTAGCCTAATGTCCTCCCCACGGAGAGACCTCTTGCATTTAGGGTCGGTCCTAACCTCCTATGCGATCAAACCAGCCCCTTGGTAAAGAGCTTCTACCACTAACCTCAGGGGATATTTAGTGCAAAGTTCCATAAATTTTCCTATAAGGCATAAGAACTTTTGTGCAAATACACAACCAAGCAATCATTCTTGATCAAATAGGTAGGAAAACATTCATTTTTAATAGCATCAATCCAAACAACCATTTTGAATATTTCATATGAACCAACAAAGTTATCTTAGTTAGGAAGGCAATCTCTTTTCCCCAAACCAACAAGCCTTTTTTTAAAAATAGATAAGTCAACAACAAAAACAATAACCTTTGGATAACTTGTAAAAGAAGATGCATTCCATAACAACTTATTCTTCGTTAAAGTGCAATTGCATTGTGGTACATGTCAATGATAGTTAAAATAACCATCTCTAGCCCTTTCTTTACATTATTAGCTTTTTTCCTAATTGATGCAATGCTTTATCATGCATAACCTATGCATAACTTTCTTATGGCCTTGCAAGTGTTTATCTTTACATCTAATTTAATCATACAAAAAAATCCAACTACACTTTTCTTCTTGAGAGTAACATTTCCATGAGGCTTAATACATAGGTTCTTTAAGGCCTTACCCATCCAAGTGTACTTTTATGAGTGGTGGTTTTAAATTGATTTGGGTCTTGAGCAAGTTAATCCTAACCACAAAAGTAACCCCTACTTTTATTTCCCTTTGTATTCCTGACCCAAGAAACCTCCTATTTCATTAATTATTGACCGTCCCCCATCATTATTATGCAAGTGTATTCATATCTTTAGGAGCCTAAAGTAAGGTTCCTATATTATCTTAATAAAATCAAATTGAACTAGACCCATTTATGACTTGATAAAAAGAAATAATAATCAAAAGTAGAAATGAATTTACAAAGCACCTTGGGGTCCTTTGCCTTGTAAGTGTCATGGATCGGATATTGTTTCCTTCTGATCTTGTTTAGGGGATCTCATCACTTATCACTTTCTCTCTATCCCTCTTTGCTTCTCTCTCTCTCTCTCTCTCTCTCTCTCTCTCTCTCTCTCTCTCTCTCTCTCTCTCTCTCTCTCTCTCTCTCTCTCTCTCTCTCTCTCTCTCTCTCTCTCTCTCTCTCTCTCTCTCTCTCTCTCTCTTTGAAGTATTATGGTCCCTTTTTAAAAATACCATCCCTAATAGCTTAAAACTTTGGGTCTTATATAAGCCTTTGGTGGTACAAGCCTTTGGAGGTAACTTAGGGCTAAAAATGTTTCAGAAATGACACTTGTAAGAAAATAATTAAGTTGCTAATTAGTTGAGGTTTTAGAATAATGAACCCTTGCAATTTGGCCATTCAATTGTGATTAATGAGAGAATATATTATTCATTTAAGAGGTTAGCTTCTGTTAAATACCCAAGGATGTTAACTCATGTCAAGGGTCACTTTTCGGCCATTATTCTTTCTTTTTGAATGGTTAAATATCATACTATCACATTTCACATTTTTTTTTCTACAGTCATTTGAATCATTGTTATCTCCTCTTCTCTTTGTTTCTTAGTTCTCAGAGAAGATTATATGTTATCATTTCACAAACCTTTGAGAAGGTGATCAACAATCAAAAGAGTCTCTGCCTAGAGGACTAGCGCCAGTTACTTGATGACTTATCTATAGAGATATGGGCCTTCATGGACCTAAAATGAGACGAGGTCTTCATTTTCTGGTAGATTCAAGAGGGTCGAGACATCCAAGCCATATCTTTACTTCATCCCCCAAGTCATCCATTTGGTAAGATTTTATTTCAATGAAATGCAAGCTTTTTCTTCCATCTCTTCAATTGATTCATAAGAAAATGGTTAAAAGAGACTCACGGTGTTGACATAAAAATACTAAGGATAAGCCTCAAGCTAATAAAATAGAAAGTGAAAAGATTCACCTTGATCTTAGCACTTAAAAAAATAGAATATCTTCATTATATTGTATTGTAATGTCAACTTTTTAGCAAGCACTGATGGATAAGACACAGGTAACATATTATGATTAGAAGAAAGGAAGTACTTTGATTTCTGGGAGGCAAAAACATCGATTCAAACAATCTTGATACTACTGGTAAGCCAACTCTTCCTTTTTTAAATGTTTATTTTTCATGTTTTAGTCGATTAAAATATAAAAAAGATTAACCTAGCAATACATTTAAAATGTATTAGTAACATTGTGCATCATATTCACTTCAGGAGACTGAGAGGATCTCATGTGTGCAAGATGCTATGGAGAATATGAAGGATACAACTTTTTACTTGATATTACCTCTTGGGAGTTATTTTCTCATCATATCCTCAACTATGATTCTTAATAGCACTATCAGATTTTAATATCCTCAACTGTGATTCTTAGTAGTACTATCAAATTTCAATGGTGACTTGATGTCATGGGTTGATGATGTTTATGTTATCCTATCCTTAGCACTCTCTTAAGATCTCTCCCCTTGATATGTAGAAAGAAATAGAAAGTATTTGATTCTATTTCTTCTTCTAAGAACTATGATTGTAATGCAAATTGATTTTAGGATTGAAAGCTTCACTACGCTATTGATGCCTTATCCTTGTATATATTTCTTCAAATATAATATATCTCGCATTTCACAAAAAAATGTCCATCGAAATAATCCTTGTGATTATATATCTCATTTACTCTGTAGCATTCATAATCTTACTTATTTTTAGAAAATAATTTAAAGAGTATTGTATGATGTTATACAAAGTAAGCTACATGAAATAACATGAACTTTTGATAAGTTAATAGAGTTAGACAAATAAATAATCAGTAGGCCTATATACAATAATATAAACTTTTAATAAGACAATAGAGTTGAATAAATAAGTCATTAGTAATCAAATTCTTACAACAAACCTATGATAATAGATATAATTATGCAACATCTCTTCAATCTTTTTCTATAGCTGATAGTCTCTTTAATAATAATAATTTGGTGAACTAATAGAATAACTAGCAAAGAAATAGCAAAAAATATATATTTTCCAAACAATATGTAACTATTCAATGCCTCTTCTTAAAGAAGATAATCATGTAGTAAAGATATACTAATGCAATATCTCTTCAAAAAGATAGTCCCTTTTGGATCCAAATTATGTAATGATAGGTAGAAAAAATAGCAAAGGACTAGCCAAATTTTTTCCAAGCCTTACTATGATTCAAATACTTCAAACTACCTATAATGATCTTTCCATTAATAAGTGACACTCTAAACTAGCTAATAATCTCCGTATCAAGCCATATTAATTAAGAGTATCTAAAAAAACCATGAAGAATAAGAAATGTTTGATATGACGTGATAAGAGGGGTTGCTGGATGCCACCAATCCCCTAACCACGCTATATTTTGCAAATCTTTTTTTTTTTCAAGTCTTCTTCAACTATATCTAATTTTTTTGATTTTTCTAGGATTTTTTAGTTTCAGGATAATTGTCATTACTAGATTCAATGATGTGATAATGCTATGATCTTTATTTTTAATGACATCTTACATTTTTCAAAAAAACAAAAAAATTATAAGTATCTTATGCTTTGAAATAAATTTAAATTTTTTTAAAAAATTTAGATCTCATTTAATATTTAAAAAATATTTTAAAGCTAAAAATAAGCCTAAAATTTGAGAAAAACTCACCATAAATGTAACTTGCACGATACGACGCGATTAGGAGGGTTGGTACATCACCAACTCTCCTAATTGTACCGTATCTTGAAAGTACCATTTATGGTGATTTTTTAATGCACCGACCCCCCTAATTGTAATGTATCTTGTAAGTCCCATTTATGGTGATTTTTTCTCATTTTTCAGGCTTATTTTTAGCCTTAAAATATTTTTAAAATAGCACCAAAAATAAAACTTACATGACGCAATGCAATTAGGGGGTTGGTGATCCCCCCTAATCACCATGTAGCATACAAGTCCCATTTTTGTGTTTTTTTTTTCTCATTTTAAAGCTTATTTTTAGCTTTAAAATATTTTTAAAATAGCAATTAAGCTCCAAAAATTTTGGATTTTTAAAAAAAATCAAAGTACAAGATATTGACAGAATTTTTTAAAAAATTTATAAGTATGAGATCTCATTCAAAATAAAGATCACAACATTATCACACCATTACCCTAAAGTTTAAAACTCTTTAAAAAATCAAAAACCTTAGATATAGTTGAAAAAGGCTTCAGAAAATCATGAAAAATGAAAAATATCCCTTTGTTACAGTTTATATCTTGTAAATATTCATTTACTACTTTTTCTAATATCCAAGGAATATACTCTAAGAGTAGACTATTATTTCATATATGTGCACTCACATCTTGTAGCTCATGACATAATAAAGTAATTTGGGTATAAAAACATGGGAGAGTAACAATGCTTTTCAAAGGCTTTTTGATTCATTTTGAAAGCTTTTTAAATAGAAATCTTTTAGTTAACATCCTTCTTGTCGATGATTATTGGTTTATAGGTAATATTTTATTATTTATTTTTTAATATGTTAATCTCATATATTAATTTTGAATAATTTTTTGTGTTTGAGATTTATCTCACACTTCAAAAGTAATTTTGTAAATTTTAAATACTTTTGTTGTGTTGAAGGTTCACCTCGCACTTCAAAAGTAATTTTTAATTTTTACAATCTATTTTTTATTTTCTTGATAATTTTGTTGTATTAGAGATTTATATCACACTTCAAAAATATTTTTTAAATTTAGTCTCTCTTTCTATGTGTGTTAGAGGCTTGCCTTGCACTCTAGAATTAAGAATAAGGATTAATAACTTGTATTGTGGTGTGTTATGTCAGAGGCATACACTCACACTCACACTCACAACACAAGGTAAAAAAATCATACTTGGATTTGCTATTGCTAATATTTGAGACTTGCACTCATAATGCAATAGTAAGTATATGTAATAAAATAGTCATTTTCATGTGTGTTAGAAGCTTGCCTCACACTCCAAAAATTGAATTTAAGTTGTGTAGTTCTTGTATTCATGTTGTGTTAGAGGCTTGTACTCACATTCATGATACAAATGATAGAATCAGTGAAAACTTGTAAATACAATGTGATGTGGCAAACTAACAATGCAAATTTATCATGTATATAGCAGTGCAATGCTACTATCAAATAACATTTTGATCATGAATGAAAAATCTAGATTACTATAATTTTTTTGTTTTAAAGTATGAAAAATGCATATAGGTACAGAAGTGTGATAAGAGTATGATTAATGAGAGTTATAATTAGGGGTCAAAAATGAGGCAAGAAATGAAGCACTTGCAAGTAAAATGAAGTGACACTGGAGTTCACTAAGTGAAAGTGGGTTGCCCAAAATGCATCAAAAACATCCGTTAGCCAATTGGAGTTCGTTAGATGGCCCATTTAAAGAGGTGTAACTTGAGCATTAGTGTGATTAGGTGCCAAAAATAAAGTAAAAATTTGAAGTATTTGTAGTAAAAATCAAGAGGCACTGAAATTTATTAAGCGAAAGCGGGTAGCCAAGAATGCGTTGGAAGCATTTGTTTGTCAATTGGAGTTTGTTAGATGGCCCATTTTAGGGAGGCATAACTTTCACGTTACAAATCAGTGGAACATGCCAATGTTTTTAGATATCGAATCTGAGTTTGTTCGGGCCTTTGATTTTAAGCAAATCACTTGCCAACAGTGTGAACACAAAGGGATGAACTAGTGTTTTGACTCATTAAGCTTAAGAGAGTTAAATAACCCATAAATCTTCATGGGGGGGATTTTTCGGAGCCTCTTCAAATAGGGAAAAAATGAAGTTTTGTAACTGGTGGAATAAGAAAGAATCCTCCTGGACATGAGATGCAACAATTCTTCACTCTCCGTTGCTTCAAAAATTGCGAGAAATGATGCATTTTTTGAAGAGATTAATATTTATTATTTCTCTCTCCTCTTTCTCTTTCGCCATAATTGTTGTTCATGTGGGCTGAGAGGACAAGGGGAAATGGGTGCCAGATTGTGACAAGATGCAAGGAATGGAGTGAGGGAGCGCAAAGGTGGTCAGTGTAGTAGCTATGTGGAGCATTTGCGGGTGGCCTACATGTCTCCAAAATCATGAAAATTTAAGTGATTTTCTTATGGTAAGTCTCGATTTTAAAGAAAATTTGATTATGTTATTACTTTCATCATGAAATTGAGATGCATATGGGCTGAAATTTGACATGGAAGTGATATGTGTTGTGTTTAAGGGCTACAAGCCCAAAATTTCAAAATGTGTGACTGCTATAACGTAAAAATTAATTATCTAGTACATGTAAAACACGTGTAATTGAGCAATATGACGGAGATTGATAAAATTGATGAAAGTAATAATACATGTGGGGGATGCAATGATGCATGCTGGTTGCCATGTATATGCTTCTTTGTTTTATGATTAGGAATTGCAAGATTATTAGCATTTATGTAAAAAAAATTAAGAAATATTACCAAAAATAAGAAAAAAATAGATTTTAAATCTAAAAAATGAAGAAAATTAGGAGAACATATTCAAATGTATGGTGGGCTATGGGGTGTGTTGAAGTGCCTATTTAGGGGGTATTTCTATGGAAAAATCTTGTATAACATAAAGAACACTCCTTCACATAATGAATAAATGTTATATGAAGACTGAAATGCCAAGTTTTTGTATAAAGAAAAATGAATGATTGTGCATTGAAGTGCGACATATAGATTTCGTTGACTATATATAAAGGAGCAGGAGAGGCATGGGTTAGCCCGATTTTGCCTTCTCAATGCCACATTGCATTAGGAAAAACAATGAAAAGAATGCCTTTGCACGACACATGGCTAGTTGTTATTTGAAATTTTTTTGAGTACGCTAGGATATTCCACACTGCATATGCATTAAACATGGTATCGATGATCAACTCGTGGATGGATAGCACATGTCTTTTGCATTATTGGCCTATGATTGAGCGAAAGAGGTTTCCCTTGCTGTATGTTAGATCGGTTATCTGGGGGATAGTTGTGTGAGGAAATAAATCTATCTCTTGGATCGTGTAGCATCAAAAGAGCGGACTATGTCTTGTTGTTCTTTATGTGTTAAGATGGTGCATCACAGGGGCTTTTAGGAGAGTTGTAGGGGCCACAACATTCAATTGGGGGGTAACTCCATATTCAGGATTTTGGGAATTTCCCATCAATATGGGAAAACCAAATCAAAATGGATTTCATGAATTTTGGGAATTTCATTAATTTGGAACTTGGTGCAATTAAACATATTACTACTTAGGGTTGTTTCCAAGAGATTGAAAAAAACTCAAAAAGGTGGTGTTAATAAACACCTTAGTTTTAATATCCTTGAAATATTCAAGGAAAATCTTCAGTCGATGGATTCATGTAGACTTTCTTTAGCCTTCAATACAACCTTTGGGGGAGTTTTGATTTTTTTTGGGAGATTTTGTACCTTTCTTCATCCAAGAGAAGACAATGCTATCTATTGTTTCCCATCGTTCAGGATCTTTTTTGTTGCATATCCAATATTTATCCCAACAATTAAAATATACCTCTGCATCTGTAGCATTTTGACGACTACAAACTGGTGCCCAATATTGTATACGTACCTTGTTGAAGTTTTTGGAATGTCTATTTGTATCGACCTCAGTTTGTGCAACACCAAGCCATATTGGATATATTGGATCTGAAGGTCTAACAAGCACAAAGTCATCTTTCTTAACATCAAGCATTGGTTTAAATGCATGTTTGGGTCGTTTGCTCAGAGGACCACAATAGTGATCATTCAACTCTTCCAATCCAATGAAGTCATCTGCTGTATAGGAAAAGATTTAGCCACGTGGTCAAAAATCTATTGTATGTATTCCATACCATAGCAAATATAAAAACTATTTGTGATCCCCATAGGGGAAAACATAGTCAAATGATTGAAACCTTTGTTGTATGTATTTCACATGACAAAAAGGATAAAAGCTCATTGTGGTCTCCATAGAAAAATATTTAGCCAAATGGTCAAAACTCAAGCCAAATACATATAACAAGGATAAAAGTTCATTGTGATCTTTATGGAAAAGGATTTAGCCAGATGGTCAAAACCTCTATTGCAACTATTTTAGACAAGACTTAGGATTAAAATTCTTTATGATATCCACAAGAAAAGATTTAGCCATATGGTCAAAACATGTATTTAACCTAGATGATAGCAAGAATAATAATTTTTTGTGATGTCCATAGAACAAGATTTAGCCAAATGTTCAAAGCCTTTATTGTATGTCAATTTCTAGTTTGAATCATGATATTTCTTTGACTACTCTTCAGTGTTTCATTTTCTCAAACTAAAACAGATTGTGCAATGCAATTTCTGGTTTGAATCGGGGTATTATGACCAAAAGTACATGCGTCTTCAATCAAAAATCTTGCTCCAAGGCTTCTGCAATTCAACAAGCTAGTGAATGATCGCTAGTCCACACCGTGCCTGCTCCTACTTCACGAGTGATTTCTGTTACGTTGGCACACATTACTGACCTACTAATTACAACAGGTTTTCAACTTTTCCCTACTTCATTTCTGATTTTGAGCTAAACTACATTGATTATGATTATTTCAATCCATACAATTACTACAAATCACACTACTACTCTTTTATATGATTAGTATTGAATAATATTAAGATCAAACACCAAAAGTATTTTCTAAATAAGAATCATGTATGAAAACTAAATGCAATATGTATTTCTGTATATGTATTTCTGTAGCAATGAGATTAGGCACTCACTCTTGAGAATTCAATGTCTTCTTCTTCTTCTTGATTGCTTGATTGATCTCCTAGAGTGCTTGTGTTTTTTGTTCTCCAACCACTACCTTGCAAGTGATAGCTTCACTCTACGTCAATATTGAAAACATGACTTCTTGCACTGTTGAAAATACTCTTTTTGTTGTGAATATGAGGTATATGATTTGTGTAATGTTGAAAAAAGTCTCTTAGATGTGAATATGGAATAAATGATTTGTGCAATGCTTTTATCAATGATGAGTGCTTTCAAAATACTAGCCTTTCTTTCTATTCTGTGATGCTATATGCCTCAAGATTTTGCCTCAATGCTAAACCTAGCCTTATATTTATTGTATCATTCTGTAATATTAGAGCATTTTATCAAGTTCTTATACATTGTATTATACTTTACTATATAGAACTTTCCATTATACTGTATTTTCATAGTAAAAGCATTACCATCAGATTTTATGGTTACACTGTTTATAATTTTGCAATAAGCATATGGCTATACAATACTTACAAATAGTCAATATGATTTTGCCATAGGATGTAATTTGATTTTCTAACAACACATATCATGATCTTTCATCAATTTATAGATTAGACCATATGGTCAAAAAATTTCTTGCAATATAAGAAGTACTTTTTGTTAATTTATTCAATACAATCTGAGATTTGGCCATAAGGTCAAATCTTTTTTTATAATATAAGAAGTAATTTATGTTCATTTTTCCAATATACTATGAGATTTTGCCATGTGGCCAAATCTTCTCCTTAAGCTATCTCTTGGCCAAAATAAGGACTCCTGTAGTATCACAATATCTTGCAACCAATCAAGCACTTTGTTCATTTTACTACAAGAATGACATTTTGCCATTTGGTCAAATGCTTTCTTATATTATCAACCCTTGCTTACTTCCAAAGGGAAAGGCTAGTTTCTACTTAGAATTCCTTACTTTCTATAATTTGGCCATGTGGTAAAATCTTGTCTTGCAACAAACGAACCACTTTTTTGGAATTTGATCCTAAAAAATTAAGACTAAATCTATGGTGGGTTCAATCACACAAATTTTGGGTATGCTAGATTTGGTTGTATGGAAAAATGTTCTAAGAAAAACATCTTCTATATTATCTCCAAAAGAGGAAGACCGTGTTCTACTTGGAACTCCTTGATTATCTACTATATTTATAGGAAGTCTCGCCATGTGGTCAAAACTTGTTGTGCAACAAAAAAACCACTTTGTTTCCATTAACCATTTCTTTCATTTCAATTTTTCATTACTTTCTATAAATATCATATCATTTTTCCACAAATTAGCCACTTTTTCCATTCCACTACAAAATAAAAATTGGCCATATGGTCAAATCTTTCATTTTGTTATCAATGCTAGCATCCAAGAATCCCCCATTCTTGTTTTGTTCAGCCATATGATCAAATCTAATCTCATAAATCTTACAAACCATGAGACTACTTTTTCATTCCATTATAAAACAATATTTGGCTATATAGTCAAATCCAATTTCACAGCATGTTACAACAAATGAATCACTTTCTTCATATGGTTATGAAACTAGATTTGGCCATATGGTTAAAACTAGTTTATAGAAATCATCTTGTCTTGTAGGTTTTGCCATGAGGTCAAATCTCCACCTTTCAAGTGTTTTTCGCTTTATCTTATATTGATATCTATGGGATTTGCTACATAGCTATATTTGTTTATATGTGAATCTCATATCACAATAAACTGCATCCTTCCTTTAACCAGCCTTTAAGAACCCTATGGTAAAAAACCATGGCAAAGTTTCTAATCTGATAGATAAGTCTTATGACTAAATAGGATTTGACCACATGGCTAAAACCAATGACAATGTTTCTACAATATAGCTCATTTCAAGGGAAACTTACATGTGCAGTAATTAAAATGTTAACTTTGGGCCAAATGAAATTGTGAGATTGCTACATAACCACATTGATATATAGGTGGATCTCATATTGGACTAAATCTCATTCTTTGATTAAATAGGATTTGACCACATGGCCAAAAATCTTAGCAAAGTTCGTAGAGTATGATCCTTGCATAGGAAACTTACATGGTGCAGAAATCCAATATTAACCTAGGGACAAAATCATCCATGACATTTTCTACATAACCACAATGATTTTTCACTATATCTCATACCACACTCACACTCAACATTTCATTATCACTTGACCATTTGGTTAAGCCCATGGTCAAGTCTCACTATTAATAGAATTTGATCTTCTCACCAAAGTCCATTGCAAAGTTTTTACTCTATGATTCTTGTAAGAGAAACATAATTAATGCTAACTTAGGGCCAGGATAATCCATGAGATTTGATACATAAGCACACATATTTATGGTTGGATCTCATACCACACTTAATCTCAAATTTCAATATTCCATTTTATGGAAGAGTCCCTTTAGAGTACATTTGTCTTGTATTTCGTAAAATCTTGTGTTGTTGTGTTTTCAATTTTCAACTTAGAAATCTTATACATTTATTTGGGTTTTGTGAATTTTGAATATTTTTAAATCCACTTTTGTCTAACAACTTTTTCTCTTTATAGAACTATTCAATGGCAAAGAAAGATAGCACATCCAAAAAGGAGACCCAAACCATTGATGGAGTTAGTGGTGGTTTTGTGTATCCATGGTATGTGGATGTTTATGATAGTCAAGGAAAAAGAGCTGACAATGTTCTCTTATTCACTTTGAAGAGTGATATTGCATTTTTTCAACAAGATGGTGTCATAGAGAAGATAACAGATGGATGTGCTGGGAAAGAGAGAATACCATGTAATCTTGTTAAGATCAAGGGGAAAAATTTAGTATACAAACTTGATCCTTTGTCATTTCACTTTGCCAGTATTAAAGAGGATGAAGAATACTCTTTGAAAACAATGGGATGGACCTTATTTGAGGAGGTAAAGGGCACAGAAGACATTATATTAGCATTCCAAGCTGTTCAAAATAGTGAGCTACTTTCCCTATCAAGAAAATGTGATCACCCCAACAAAAGAATGAAGCTCCAAGATAAACAAATAGACTTGAGATCTTCATCTTCTCCTCAAGAAGAAACGAATTCATGGAATCCCACAAGCTCAAAGTCAAAATCACCTCAACAAAGTTCCTTGTCACAAGCTCTTGTTGTTAGTATGTCTGCTAACACTACTAAGAATGATGCCACTTTACCTTCCATGTTAGAAGTTACACCTGCAAAGCCAATAATTTCTCTTGAGGTCAAGGGAGTAGAAAGAACATTCGATTTTCCTGAAATAGTTAAGAAGAAGGAAAAGAAGGAAGAATCAAGATTTCACATGTTTGAAAAATTATTTCCATTTGGGCCAACAACACAATTTCCTATTCTCGTTGATAGGTGTTATGAGGCACCTCCTTTGTATGCTTATAGGTCACTATGTTGGGATTATGTAGAGAAGCTAACCACGTCTTTCATAAAGACTCCCATGAACCCAGCAATAGCAGCATATCTTATGCCTTTTGTACAAGACAACAATGAGAAGAGACCCATGCATCGTGATGAGGTGGATGTTAATAAGTTGGACACTTATAGTTATTGGATTATATCATGGCTTCACTCAATTCATGCAGCAAAGATATATATTCAGAGTAATACTACACGTTGTCTAGCAACCAAGCATTTATATATCACAAGAAATGCTAGAATATTAGTTGATTGTCCTGCGAAAATGTGCATTGAGCTTTCACGAATGACAAATATGGAATCACATAATGTTATGAAGAATGCACCTTATGTTGAGCAACTTCAACAATTAACAGACCAGTGGCTAGCATTTGGTTCTCCACCAAAACCCCAACAAGGGCTTTCTAAGACAAGCTCTCAAAGAGTACCATGGCAGGTAATCATATATAAGCTTACATTCTTTTTTTGTGAAGATTAGTGTGATGCTCTTTCTTTTGTTCTATGCTCACTATTTTGATCTTTTTTTTGCAGAGATTTGTGGCATACATTGGAGAAAATTGTGCATCTAGAGATTTCCATATGATTGTTAGCTCCCAAGAAATATTTGATAGTTGGATCAAAATCATGAAGAGATACTCTAGAGGTGAACTTATATCCCAAGAGGAGAGTTCGTGAAAAAAGGGAAGGCAACCTTCTCCTGCTGCATTTCGTTGCCTTATGGGTTTAAAGGATGGAGACATCCTTACACTACAAGAGGAGATCAATGAAGGTCATATCCTTTTTCTTAGAAACAAATGGGATAAGGAAGATATGATTGACATGGAAACAAGGGCTAAGCAAATCAAGCAAGATAGGGTCCTAAAGGAGGAATTAGTCACTCTTTTCAATGCTTCAGTTCCAGAAAGTAGCGCTGTGATGAAGACTTGGGAAGAGCTTGTTGATGATTATGATATCAATGATGAAGTCTACACAAAGATTTTAGGCATTTGCAATGATTGGGTATCAAAGAAGCTCACACGTGGAGCTGATGCAGGGTCCCTACCAAATGGAGCAAAAGATATTGTGAACTTCCTAATTGGAAAAAAGTAAAATCCTCTTCAATCCTCCACTACTTCCCCTTGGTGTGTATATGTTGTCGGATGCAATCTAGAAACCTTTGATCTTATACATAATGTTTACAGAGATCCAATTACCATTGGGGTTGTTGTTCTAGGTGCAGCACATGGGGTTGAGGGAATGAAATGGGACTCTATAAAGTTTGGAAAGGTTGTATCCACTCTACTACAAATGACATGTGAACCTAAACAATTCATGTTATTATCATTTCTTGATCGAAAGCAAATGGCAGCTTTGAAAAATACTCTTGAAAGCATTTCTTGCAAGTATCGCATGCTAGTTGGTAGTGTTGACTTCCTACCAATGGATAGAACGTTTGCTTTTGGATCTATAGATTCTTTTGTGGTTTTGACATTAGTGACCATGGAGAAAAGCTTCATCAATTTTGAACAATATATAAACAATGTCAACAAGCCTTCCATTTTGGACTTTGAAGGCTTGGACAAGGAGTGCAATGATGAAGATCTTGAAGAAGAACAAAGGATTGCAAAGGCCGTTTTGAGAAAGAAAATGAAAGTTATGGAAACTACAATCAAAGCATTCAATGATGCTCATGAGGTTGTATTTGATGTATATGCAAGTGGACTTGCATCTAAGGTGGCATTGATAAATCATATGAAGACTATTGCAGTGGTTTGCAACACTCAAGAGCAAAGAGAGGTTGAAGCACAATTGTGGAGGGTCCATGAGAGTGCCAAACAAAATTCAAACTCCCAAGAGGTTCCTCCTACTGAAGTTCAAGTTCTTGAAGTACCACCCGAGGGCATAGAAGAATCAAGCCAAGATATAGCAAGTCTAATTATGAAAGAGAAATTAAGGGCTACTTCAGGTGTTTAAACTCCGTTCCTTCTCCTTTCATCAAGGAAGACACATTGATGTAATTTTGATTTTTTTCTTGAGAAGTTACTTCCATTAGCATTTGCAATATTTTCTTTCTTTGATGATATTAATTAAAGAAACTATGTCTTTGGTTTTTTAATTTTTTATAAAAGGTACCAAGCATGTTTGGTTTAAAAATTTTATTTAAATAAATATTTTACTAAATCGGTATTAAAGAGCTCATTAAAATTTATCATCCTTTGTAAGGATAACTATTTAATTGTAATCTAGTGTGTAAGAATACTTATCATAATGAAAAGTTTGAGCTATCTATGAAAAATTTACTTAAGTCTATTTTAGATCTTATTTCAATTAAACTCTTATATGTGTTGTGTTATGATCTTGTCATGTTAGTTTTGGTTAGATTTTTCCACATGGTCAAATCTCTTATCTCTTATAGCCTCTTTTACTACATCACTAGTGTATGACCATGCATGTACCTTAGGATAAGAAAGCCAACAATATATTGCACACCCCAAAAAAGATTCATTGCACCTCCCAAAGGAGTTTTACCTCAGTTATAAATATTGCAACAAAGATTTCTCTCCAATGTATCTTTTGAGATGTGTATATGGAATATTAAGATAAAATCCTTGTTACAATTCATGAGTTTAAATATCTATGGGATATAACTAGTTCAAAAATAGAATGGTTAGTCCTTAAGAAGAAACTATGAAAACTTATTCAAATAAAGTATAACTTATCTCAATTAAATTGTCATGTGTCACTTATATGTGACATAGTTTTGGTCACATGGTCAAAAGTATCATGTTTAAATTTTCTTTTAATAATTAGGACTAATAAACATCTTCTTTGTACATGCCATTTTGAAGGTCTTTTTAAAAATTGAGTATGTTAAATATTATAATGATAATATAATTTGTGCAACTAATTACAAGAATCTATTATTAGTATCTCAAGTATACTTATAACTAGCGATAAAAAGTAGATATGGAAAAATGACTTTATTAGAATAGATTTTACTTCAAAAAATTTATCATATATATTTTTTTCACCTCATGATATTACTTTTGATTAGATTTGACCACATGGTCAACAGTCTCTTTTCTTAAGACATCATTTTTTAAGTAGTACCTATTTATGTATTTATCAATGTGAAGTTAAATTGCTTTAGTGTTCTATGCCAGTTTGTAGCTCAAAAATTAGGTAGAATGATGAGGAAATAAATGAATCTAATGTGCTTCTTTTTCTTCTTTGTAACTTCAACTAAGACATCTATGGTTGGATATCTAGCAGATTCAACAACAGTAGAGCACGATGATGTGATTGATGTTTCCTTGATAAGAAATTCAACACAATTATGTGTAATACTTGATCTCAATGGTCTTCTTTTACAACGATGCTTTGCTAAGTCTAAAAGGTTTCAAAGCTTTCAAATGGGAAAGCAATGGCTTGTTCTTCGACCAGGATGTATGGAGTTTCTTGAAGCCTTATTTGCAAGATTCCAAGTGGGAGTTTGGTCAACAGCTTTACATAAGAATGTCATGGCAGTTATTAAGTGCTTGGAGATCCATGCAAAAAGGAAGTATCCTTTCTTCATGATTTGGGGCCAAGAACAATGTCATAGACATCGACTCAAAATCATATATAGGCCAGATAAGATGGGAGTAGAAGCAATGTTCAAGCCTCTGAAGTATGGGATCAATATGGATATGTTTGTCAGCATACCAAGACTATTCTCATAGATGATAGTCCTTACAAAGGATGTCCAAATCCTGTTGAGAATTGCATTTATCCAAAAACATTTGATATTGATTGTGAATACTCTATCTTGATCAAAGAACTTCTACCATACTTGACTCGCTTAAGAAAATACCATGATGCACGTGAAGTCATCAAGTTTGATCGATATGGACAGGATCCAGTTCAATATGGACATGAATTGTATGCTCAATTCAAGGTTGTCATTGATGAATGGACTAGAGCAGAGAATGATGGTATTTCATCTTCATCATCAGCACCGCACGAGACCATGATTGATAAAGATGGTATATATGTTCAATCTTCAATTACTTCTTGCTTCAAGAGACCATCTATTATACAAACATCCTCAACAAATGCTTCACGTCATCTGTCTCTTACATTGAACAGCTCACAATTATCCATGTTGAAGCAAACTCCTTTAGTCTCTACTTTGAAAGATATGGAAGCAATGCAACTTGCTCATGAGTTAGGATATCACAAACATTTCATAAATGGTAGTGCATCCAAACGTTTTATACAAAATCTACAAAATTTGTATTTTTTCAATATACATGATGTAACAAGAAGGCACTGACTCTATATGGATTAATTTTGACTTTCATAATAGATATATCCCTTACATTAAAGGCTTTTGCATGGCTATGAAATATATGCTTGTTAGAAATTTAAAGTGTTTTATGTAATTACCTTGGTGTTTCTAAACACCACCAATATCAATGAGAGAATCTACTTGATGTTTCTTATTGTTTCAATAACATTAGTTAATTGTATTGAAATTTCTTATAAAGTGGTTTAAATCCTATTTTGTACTTTATGATAGTCTACTATACAAACATACTCAACAAATGCCTCGCATCGTCTATCACTTACATTGAACAACTCACAATTATCCATGTTGAAGTAAACTCCTTTAGTCTCTACTTTGAAAGATATGGAAGCAATGCAACTTGCTCATGAGTTAGGATATTACAAACATTTCATAAATGGTAGTGTAGCTAAATGTTTTATACAAAATCTACAAAATTTGTATTTTTTCAATATACATGATTAACAAGAAGGCGTTGACTCTATATGAACTAATTTTGACTTTCATAATAATATATCCCTTACATTAAAGTATTTTATATGGCTATGAAATATATGCTTGTTAGAAATTTAAAGTGTTTTATGTACTTACCTTTGTGTTTCTAAACACCACCAATATCAATGAGAGAATCTACTTGATGTTTTTTATTCTTTCAATAACATTAGTTAATTGTATTGAATTTTTTTATAAAGTGGTTTAAATCCTATTTTGTACTTTATAACCATCTACTATACAAGCATACTCAACAAATGCCTCACATCTTCTATCACTTACATTGAACAACTCACAATTATCCATGTTGAAGCAGACTCATTTAGTCTCTACTTTGAAAGATATGGAAGCAATGCAACTTGCTCATGAGTTAGGATATCACAAACATTTCATAAATGGTAGTGCAGCTATCTACAAAAGTTGTATTTTTCCAATATACATGATGCAACAAGACAATGACTCTATATGGACTAATTTTGACTTCCATAGTAAATATATCCCTTACATTAAGGGCTTTTGCATGGCTATAAAATATATGCTTGTTAAAAATTTAAAGTGTTTTGTGTAGCTACCTTGGAGTCTTTAAACGCTACTAATATTAATGAGGAGAATCTACTTAATGTTTTTTATTCTTTCAATAACATTAGTTGATTGTGTTGAAATTTCTTATAAAGTGGTTTAAGTCCAATTTTGTACTTTATGTCTTAGCTAACAAATAAGTCTTGATTGATTATAAAATTTATGTCTATTTCTTTGGAAACACAAACCATTGGTCAAAGGTTAAATCTTTAGTCTTAGACAAAACATAAACTTCTAGCTTGGTATATAAATCTTTATTTTATGATATGAAAATTCATTTAGCTAGTCAAGGTGTGAAACTCTTTAATTTTGGCCAAAGTCAATATCCATCTTGTCCATATATTGTCAAGATAGATAGAAATTTTGAATAAAAGATATTTATATATCATGCATATACATACAAAAAATGTAAATGGAGTGAGCAATTATTTGACATACTTGTGTCTATTGGTTTACACAAAAAAAGAACCATCACATCATAGGTTATCCAAACTTATTACGATATGATATTAGATCAAGTTATTAAACCACACCTAGTTAGTGGTGACCCTTTTAAGGTCCTAGTTCATGAAACTTATACATGTCACTTTAAATTATGCTATATCTAAAAGAAAAAACTCATATTATAATATCTTCAAATCCATAACATTATAAATTTTGGCCATGATAATATATTTTCATACAATGTTTAAGGCTCTTGTATTCTAAATTCTCTCTCCACTCCATCAAACCTTTGTATTCTTACATTAAACTTGGAAATTTCCTAGGTATATACTAGTTAAGCCTCCTTGATGTTTCCACCAACATACAACATCATATTTTGTTAGTATGCTAGAAAAGATAGAGGTGAATTCCAAATCTCGTAACAGCCACATAGCTTACATTCATCATTTAAGCTCTCAAGATGTCTGATCTCATATTTGTAACATACAAAGTGCCCTTTAGAGATAAACATAAAAATAGTGCTCTCTTTCATTCACAAAAGTAAGACATTCATTCAAAGTGGGACTTGGGAAATTCCCAAAATCTCTAATATGGTGTTGGGTGCCCTTTTTGTGTGCGAATCGAGGTGAAGTAGTCACCTCTATATTATCTAGATGCTCCTAGCCATGAGGCCATGTGGGTTGTTTGGAGAGTGTAGGAGCCTGGCTAGAGTCTTGAGCCAGAGTCATTTTGGTCCCAATAGAAGTTGCTAATAAGTGGTAGTTTCTAAACTTTGGCTAATAGATTGGAACCCAATTAGTTAGTGTATGCCAAAAAGTGTCAAGATAGATGCAATATATCATGATAGAAATCGTCATTCCGAGATTCAACATCAAGAAAGAGCTAAAAGGGCTAGATGAAGAGCAGAGATCTTTAGGAGGTATTCTCCTAAAGCACAGCTATCTAATATTACTAAGAGTGAGAGGTCTTATTGACTCAACTAATATCCTAGTTAGTCCGCCGTCAGAGGGAGGAGGAAGCTCTAGCATCCCCCTTTCCCCAAAAAGTCAGTCTACTCCGAATCCCTAGATCAAACCCAATCTTTATGATGGCAAAAGCAATTACGATACCTATGGGATTTGCTAGCACTAGGTTTTTTCCTATCCATTTTTAATGGGTTAGCAAAAGAGGATGTGAAACTCCATATTAGTGAGTTCCAAAAGTTAATGTTTAATTTTCAGATTCAGGATTAAGGACATCTTATGATGTTCTTTAATATAACTTTGAAAGGAAGATCTATTGTGTAATATCATGGCTTGGAAACCGAAACCATGACTACGATAGATCTATTTTATGCGGCCTTCCGAAGAGATTTTTCCCCTGAGAGATGTGGTCAATATTGTGTGTTTTAAATATAACACATCAAGAGCCTCATGAGAATGCTTGAGCTTATGCGAAGAAATTGAAAGAGGTGTTTTGCAAATTGCAAGCCTCTATTCCCATTCCACTTACTGCCCAACTACAACACTTCCTATATGGATTAGATTTCAACATGTAAGTGCAGTTGAGTAGTGTTCCTCTCGCTAATGTAGATACTGCCATTACACGAGCGGAGGAGATAGATTGGTGATTAAAAGCAGCCTATGCATGTAGGGAAAATCTCTATTTAAGTCTAGGTCCTAACACTAATTTTGCATAACCTATAACTAATGGATGTCAAGGTGCGATAAGTCCTTCCATAACAAACCCTAATGCAAGAGGAGGCATCATGCAAAATATACCTATACTGTCGGCTCCTCCTAATGTTGCTATGCCAATGGTTGGCCAAATGGGCCTATTAAACAGTGGAAGCTAAATGTCGAATTCCAATGTAATGCCAACTAATCAGTCACCAATACCTAACCAAGTGGTTAAGCCATTGAGACGCCAAGGGTATGATTACAGTTATGAGTCTAGTGCATCAAATATTGTTGGGGAAGTCAAGGACATGATGACACATTATATTGACATGATAACGAAACAATATAGACAAATAGCCTTAGACATAAACTTCTTAAAGAAATAGCAAAACTTAATAGGAAGGCAATGCCCTAAAGAGGGTGGTCCATCAATATTTAGTTATAAGTGGTGTGGTGATCAGCACCTCCCATGGAATTTCCCTCATGTGAAGTGTGATATATGTGGGAAGTTAGGACATATGGTAAATACGTGTTGGAGTAGAGTTAGTTCACTCTAGCAAGGCAAACCGGGCGAGTGAATCATCGTCCAAATGATACAAATCCTTGAGGGAAGGGCCCTAAGAAAATATTGCAAAGGGAAAAAGCCACCCTAGAGGAAGTGCCCATTAGAGTTAGTCTGGTAGAGGTGCTTCCAATTGATGGAAACATAGCCTCTAACAATGTAAGAGCAATCACTAGGGGCCAAGAAATGAAAGAGGTTCAAAATGATGACCCAAGTACAAATAAAGCCAACCCTAAGCCTATTATTTTTTATAAGAAGGTTGCAGATGCCAATATCTAGGCGAATCCTCTTAAATCTAAAGGTATCTCAGAGAAGCCAGTGGGGGCCAACAGCAAGCATAAGTTAAAATCAAAGGATGTTGTAAAGGCTGTTAGAAAGGCGAAAGAGAGGATGGTGTGGCATGAAAAAAAGGTCGTTGGAAAGTTTCGTGAGTTTACTTAGCAAATGCTCTATGTGAAGTCAATAAGCCAAATGTGAACTTGCTACAATTAATACAATTATCACCTAATGTTGGTAAGGAATTCAAGAAAATCCTACAAACGAGTTATGTTGTAGAATTTTTTGGTGTCAATCGAGTGGGCAGTTGAATAGCGGGAACATGTGGAGAAAGATTTCCCTAGGGTTCAGACATATGTTGATGGCATCTTAATAGAAAGTATTGTGGTAGAACCAGATGTTTGTAAACATCATGAGTATGGACTTACTAGATAGGCTTGGTTTTCCCATTCAAAAGGATGTTACAACTATCCTAAAAATGGCCGATGACAGTTTAAGATAGCCAGAAGGAATAGTATCTCAAGTACATATAACATTAGCACATATTGAGTGTGTTCTTAACTTCCATGTTATTCGATTTGTTGGGAGGCCAAGCTATCAATTGCTTCTAAACAACCATGGATATTACACTTTGATTGTTTGGTAGACATCCCAATTGGTTGGTTGATCTTTGGGCATGGGTCAAGGAGAACAATTTTGGATGTTTACCCTAAATGCCCACTAAATGAAAGGGCACCACCTCCCACTATAGAATGGGAGGCACTTGAGGGCACCTCTACTAAACTGGAACTTCGGGCTCCAGTGAGTCTGATGAGGATTCCACAATGGAGAGGTCTATCAAGTGTATTTTAATGAGCCGATAGGGGAAAAAAATAGGATACATGATGCCAATGTAATAGAGTGGGATCTTGGGACTCCTAAGGATCCCAATCTAATCAAACTCGGTACTATATTATTTGATTATGAGCATGCAAACTATGTATCTCTCCTACAAGAGTTTAGGGATATATTTGCATGGAGCTATGATGAATTGAAGGGGAACCCCCCTATTATTGTCATGCACACGATCCCATTGAAAGAAGACAATAAGCTAGTAAGTTAGAAGGTTAGACAAATGCCTTCTAAGGAAGCCTCTTTTTGAGAAATTGATACATCTAAGGAGGGAAAGTCTGATCTTTCCTATTGAACATTCCGAATGGTGCTCACTATTTGTGATAAGGAAGAATAATAATAATCAAACATGCCTATGCATAGATTTTAACCAGCTGAACAAGCACACATTAAAGGACTACTATCCTCTACTCTTTATTGACTCCTCTACTCTTTATTGACTAGATTTTAGATCAGTTGGTAGGGCAAGAAATATACTCCTTCATGGATTGCTTTGCAGGCTATAATTAGATGGCCATAGTTGAGGAGGACAAGTTGAAAATGACATTCATCACAGTTTTTGGTACCCTTGTGTACCATGTCATGGCTTTTGGTCTATGCAATGCTCATGGGTCTTGGCAAAGAATACTTGACAAGACGTTTGTTGATATCTCCCCTAAAGAACTTAAGGTTTTTATAGATGATTTGGGGCCAGATACCACAATCCGTGATAGACAACTCATTGTTCTATATCATTGTCATTGGGCTCATACTAGTGTCCTCATTGAGTTTAATGAGAAAGGAGGAATTGTACGTCTTACACTCCCTCATTTGATTATTATAAGTACGAGTAGGTTGATCATTATGGTAGGTTACATCAATGAAGCCTTGATTTAAACATTATATTTTGATGGAGCTTCTCAAGAACTTGCTAAGCATACAAGTGTAGGGATTTCTGTAAAACACCCCTATCATAGAGTGGTTTTGAAAATGGGAGTGTATTTAGGTACCACTTTGTTGAGAGTGGAAAAAGACTGAATTTTTGATTGATTTTTGTTGTTTTTAAGGTCTGAATGATTGATTTCTGATTGCTTTAGAGTGATGTATGATTGTTAATGGAAGTGTTTGAGAGTGTTTTGGATGATATTGATTATTTTTTAGAAGTTCATGATGATTTTTAGTGGAAATATGAGGCTCTGTGATGTTTTGATAGGTTCTATTGAGGTCCTGATTGGTTATGATACCTTCTGTATAGCTTCTATTTTGTTCTAATTTTCTTCTGTGTGAAGCATGGATTGATGATTGATGAAGACTGAAATATTTTGAAGGTTTATTGAATAGTTTTTGATAGTTTGGAATGGTTTTAGTATGAGTTATGAGGAATTGATTTTCTCTTATGACCTTCTGTAACCCTCTGTAAACCTTTTGTAGACCCTCTGTATCTGTTCTGTATCTGCTCTGTTCCTGTTCTGTACTATTCTGTAGATCTTATGTAAATGTTCTATAGAATGTATGTGTGACTTTGGGAAAGTTTTCTAACTTTTTGAAAGGATGAATCTAAGTTCAAAAGAGCTAAAACAAATGGAAGAAGCAGCTATTGAAGACTGAAGAGAAGACTGAAGTGATAGTGACAGTAGTGAGCTATGAAGAGGCACTGTAGTGGCTCTGGTGCCTCTTCACATCAGACATACCTCTTGAGAGGTGTATCCACGACCTAAGAAGAATTATTGAGAGTCATTATAGAGCATTGTAATGAGGAGATGATGTACTATTGAGAGAGAGAGAGAGAGAGAGCCAGAGATAGTCAATTCTATCAAAACAATGTAACTGTATATGAGAGATTGAGAGAGAAAACTATGAAGACATTGAAGATGAATACTATGTGATTGATTTCCATTAAAAAATGGTTTATTCTCTTATGTTTCTTGTTCTATTGATGGATTCTATGAAGATGTTGAAGATTATGGTTGATTCTATCAAATCCGTGGGAGATATCTGCTATGATGTTGCATGAAGAATTGTTGTTTTCTTTGTTTTGGTCATCAAAAGAATGAAATAAAAGCTTGTTGATGTCACAAGATAGATTTTCTTGCAATAGAATCTCCTTTTCCTTGGTATCTCTCTTGGGGCTCCATGTTTTTGGTGCGCAGCCGGGGAAACTTGCCATCAACAAGCATCAGAAGAGGCTGAAAATGAAGGAAATGGCATTGCCAAGAAGAGGAGAATTCAATTGGATGTTTGCAAAGTTCCTTCTTCCACTGAAGAGTTGGAGATTCTCATTATCAAAGCCACTTTCCACAAGAATTTCATCCCACATTGGCGGAAACATATTACCATCATGATGCATGCTCTATGTGGTGGATTGTTTCCTCTTCCTGTTAAAGTAGCAGAAACTAGCATCTTGGTAGAAATTTTTTTTGGGAACAAACTGAAGAGCAAAAGCAAAGAGAATGACTATCCATGGAAAATTTGGTATTCATTGAGAAGTTTCCAAACATCATCAAGTGGGAGATCATGAAGAAGCTCCAAGAGTCGTGGTCTGTGGAGGTTCACGAAAACAAAAAGGAAAAGAGTTGGAATTTGTTCATGGACGCTCAACAGCAAGATACATGGGATGCTTGGTTCACTGACAATCTTCTGTTTGTCCAATTAGCAACCCACTAGAAGTTGGTAGACAGAGTGTTTTTCACAACATACACAGTTGAAACCCTCAGAAGCTCGCCTTATTATAAAGGCACAACAACGATCCTAAGAAGAATGAGTTTTGATACTTTCAGAACGGAATATCTACCCCTCTGTAGTAGTTTGAAAGCCGAATTCAGAGATGTTGAAAAGAAGGAAGTAGAGGAGATGTTGGCCAGAGAATCCCCTAGAGACTGAAGCCCTCTCTAATACTATTATGTTGAGTGTACAGACCAATTGGTTGGAGCCAACCCCCTGATGAATGATGCAATCAAGAGGCAAGTGTTAGAATGAGTCCAGAGGTATGTGAGAAGAGAGAAGGCAAAAATCAAAGCTGAGAACGAGCTCGCAGTAGAAGCTTCCTTTGATGCCCTAAAAGCACTCTTTACAGAAGTCCCCATGGTGACTCAAGGTCCCCTTCCTAGTCAGATTTCTCCTGGAAATATTGATGACATGCCAACAAATGTAGTCCCATTGCCAATTTTTAAGGGAGAGTACAATGAAGACTCTGATCTTCATGTAGCAGAATTTATGGTAGCATGTGTGGCTAACAATGCCAGAATCCCTGAGCATTGGTTAGCAATATTCCCTGCCACTTTCAAGGGCAGGGCGTTTCAGTGATATGAGAGACAAGAAACAGGAAATTTTAGCACTTGGGACGACCTGAAGTTGGCCTTCCTCACTAAATTCAGGTGTGAAGGTTTTGAAGAGTGGATGCGAGAGAAGTTCATGAACCTAAGTCGGCCCTCTAGAGAAAGATTAGAAGCTTATGTCTCACGAATGGAATCCATCCTGAAGAGATGGACTAACCATCATTTGGACGAAGGCATTCAGAAAGGAGTGTTCCTTAGAGGCCTACAACAAGAAGTTCGCAAGTTCGTAGAATTGAGAAGACTAGTCAATCTGCAAGCTGCAGTGGAAGGTGCAAGATTTTATGACGAAGTTGAAGCAAGTTTGTAAATGACTCTAGGAAGAGGATTCTTACCTTCTCCCATACCAGGAATGGTATACCCACCAAATGCAATCGTAGGGACACTTCCCTACCCCTATCCCTAGATGCAAACAGTGCCGCAGTATAATGCATCTAATCCACTGTGGTCACCGCAGACGGTAGTGCCTCGAATGATGGTTCAACCACAACAACAGTGGCCTCCAACAATTCCTCCAATGGCGACTCAGCAACTGTGGAACCCTACCAATTGGAGTCAACAGTCCCAAGAGCTCTGAATCAAAGCCAGAATAGAGGACCCTCTGGATCAACCCAACTAGTGTATGCAGTAATTACAGAAGCTTCCCAAAACCCTACTACAAGTACTTCAAGAGGTGAAAATCTAAAGGACTACTTATCCAACTCAGTTGTAAATATCAAGAAAGAGCTTATGGATGTGATTACAGAGCAGCTATAGACGCTGAAGGTGAATACCACCAATATATCCACCCCTACGAGAGCTGGGAGAGATGTGATGCACTCTAATACATGGTGCAGAAAGTGTCATCAAGCAGGACATTTAGCCACTGAATGTACCCGAAAACCAACCATTCCTAGAGCTTTTTGTCCTACTATTTGCAGAAGAACCATACAGAGGATATTTGCTCTCTAAAAGAGATGCACGAACGAAGACACAAAGATGAAAATGCAAGATTCAACTTGCTAGAGTCCAAAATGACAACACAGGATATTGGAGCAAAGCCTAGGGAATTTGGTCCTAATTTTGGTCCAAGGAGGTTTCCCTCTCAAAGTTACAGAGAACGGCAGTTTGGCGGTGGTCAGAGATCAGAGATGGAATGATATAGGTGTGGAGAAAAGGGTCATATCTCCCCAAATTGTCCAAACCCTAGACGATTTGTGGATTACAAGCCCTTATGCAGCCGTTCCAAAGGAGAAGGCCACACTGCAAAGGATTGTCCAAGTCCAGCCCCTGTAAAGGCCAATGCCACTAATAGCCAACAAAAGGCACAAGAGCATGCCTCCAATTTGGTAGAGTTGGAAGTTTCCGTTGTCATGTGCGTCAAGAAGAAGGAACTAGTTGTTCAGAATGAAAATAATTCTCCTACCAAGGCTGTGAAGTTCAACATGTCAACAGAGGGACAAAGCAGTATAGGATAGAACAATGCAGTATAGAGCACTGTAGTGCCACAGAGAGTTACAGAGACAGTCCCAAAAATAGGACCAGAGGTCCAAGAGATAGATGATACAGAAGCACCTCTAGAAACAGAGAAAGTGCTGATGCTACCATTGTTAGAAGAAAATAGAAAAATAAAAATGGGTGTAGCCCCATTCCCCAACAGGCTGAAAAAGCCCGTGGATCCTATCAAATATTATGACTTGGTAAAAGACCTAGACACCTTTAAACCCAACTTAACATTCCATCAATTGCTGATGATGTCTCCCAGCTGCCGAAAGAAATTCAAAAGTATCTTGACAAGAAGACGTGGACTAAGGATAGCTCCTTCCACAGCGACCAAGACCAATAAGGCCCAAAGCCTGTAAAAGAAGTAGATGTGGCTAACGCCTTCCTAGATCCTGGAACCCTAGAGATTAGTGTATGGATTGAAGGATGCTTTATTTCAGATGCATTGATTGTGATGGAGGCTCATCAGTAAACATAATGACAGATGTGACAATGAAAGACTTAGGATTGCAAGGAATTCAACCTACATAGTGGCTTATCAGATTGGCAGATTAAAGTAGAATTAAACCGTTGGGCATCCTCCCATACGTTTAAAAAACCCTTGCAGGAAGGGACTATTGGCTGATATATTTGGTGGTCAAACCAAATTCTTATGGGACCTCATACCCTCTGCTGCTAGGAAGACCTTGGCTTTTTGAAGCAAGGGCAAGGACAGATTGGTTCAAAGGAACCCTAACCCTAGGCAGAGGACAAAAAAAAAGTGGTGTTGAAGTTGTATGGATCGCAAAAAGATAATGGATCCACATCCCTCGAAGTCATAACTAACTCCTCCAACGAGGTAACAGATGATACATCAAGAGATGAAAAGGCTGTTAAACAAATCTTTCCCAAGAAAACAGAGGCACAGTCCGTAACAGTGGGCACTGTAAGCCAACTACCAAGGGAAGCAAAGTCCTTGTCTAATGGGACCTGAAATGGGCCGGCACTGGCTATGGCACTAGTCGGACCTCATGCTCATAACAGACAAACACACCCTCACAGCCTCGCAGACCAGGAGCGTCTATCTGCTGCTAAAGGACAAACTGTCCTAAAGCCTAATCTATGCGTTTATAGTTTTGTATTTTTGTAGTCCAGCGTTTCCCTTTCTATAAACTCCTTAGAGGGAGAACCCTTACACATTGGCAATAAATACCATGATCACATACATGGAGGCAACCTCTCAGTAGAAACAACGCGGCCCCACTACAGCTCTCCTACATCGCAAGGATTGGCTCCTTGATGCGCCGCTAAAACATATAGAACATTCGAACACAAACTCCTCTCCTTTATATTTCTCGTATTTCTAGGAGATATACCATGTGTCCTTACTTAACAGTCCCTTAGGGAACCGACCCTCTATCCTATGGCAAGGGATAACCTTACACTCTCAATCGTGGGTCAAATTCCTAGGAAAACAAGTGCTATGCAGTCCAGGAGCTTTTCCATTGATACCATGAACTATGCATAGTGCACAATGTGAATGGTTTAGTGCACAAACAAAACAAAATCAGCATTGTGCATCGTGCGAAACCAATCTCTTCATGATTTCCATGCTAGCGTTTCTGCAATGAGAAAAGACACCGAGCCTTATGCTCATGCTGCCTTTCTCTTTATTTTAAAACAACGTCCTATAGGCATGATCCAATACATAAACCAAGTTTAGTTTATATTTTGACGCTCAACCTCTCCTCTCACCCTACTGTTTAATGTTTTGCATTCGTTGATAGGTGAAAGAGTCACTTTATGAGTGTTTCCTTACAAAGAAAGCGATAAACATGAATGGAAACATAGAAACGAGGGTAAACCGAGGCCAACTCATGCTTTACCTTCATTATACACTAAAACAAACACACATGTAATTTTTTGGAATTTTCCTTTTACTGTTTCCTAATTTTCTCCCATTTAAAATCCATTTTCACCTTTTTTTGGTATTTTTCCTCTATTTTCTTTAATAAAAAATGACTAAAAATTAAGATTGATTGTGGCCGTGGCCCTTAGGTTCCTTGACATCAAAATTTCAGGTTTTGTAGGCATTATGTCTCATATTTCCCATTTATTTTGCAAAAATCCCATTTTTATCCCTTAAACGCGTGTTTTTCGGGTTTTATAACATTAATTTCAGCCATATCACTTATGATTCTCTGGTTTTCAAATTATAAACTATTGAAACTCATAGCAAACAACATCATAATGCATAATCAGCCCATGTAAACAATGTTTCATCAATCAAATGGCATAAAAACTCATTTCTTCTTCATATAAATTGAATTACCGCTTAGGCTTTGTGTTTCGGGATCTCGGTTTTGCTGCGGGACTACGGGTCAGCCCACATTCAATGTCCAACATCTTCACAATCAGCAATCTTCATGTCTACATCAACCCGGAAGCAATCCGGTCCCAATCGGACAATCTTTCCTTCACCATTTTTCATTTTCTCTTGGATGCAGGGATAGCCCTTTAGGGAAGAGAGAGGGGGAGGAGAGAGAAAGACTAGATTTCCATCTCTTCATTCAGTCCACCATTGCTCGAGCGAAGGATGGCGATATGCTCAGCCCATAGAGAGAAGAACTGGGGTATCATCCATTGCAGGGGTTGTATTCAACCTCCATGTCCCATCCCCATCTCCATCCCCATCAAGCACATTTTTTGGCGTGCTATTGGCGCCTCCATCTCCACGATTCATGCATCTTCTCTCTCCACGTTTTTTTGTAGGATGCATAAAATTTTTTGGGGGGTCCAATGCTCCCAAAGATCACTACCCAATTTGGCCAAAAACTAGTCCACCTCTTCGAATCTTGACCGTTTGTTGGCTCCTTCCTCGTCCAGCATCCGATTCAAGCTCTGAAAAATCCTGGGCATTCGGCTTGACATCCCGCATTGACTGGCAACTCCTGACAACCCGCACGGTAGTCTAAAAAATTATCAAAAATCCACAACTGTCGCTCGGCCGCCTTTTAAAAGTCGTCTTTCACTTGGTGCTTAAAATCGTCCTAGCTAGAGCTGCCACCTTCGATGTTAAATATTTTTTTCCTAAATTCTAGATTTTTTGGCAAATTTTAGGCACATCCCAGGCTCAGAACTCCGCTCTCATTGGCGACCATGGGATAGGGCGACTCAGCCCGTCGAATCCCATAACAGATCTGCACAAAACCACCAAAGGAAGCATCAAGCTGATACAAAATAGATACATACTAAAACACAGCACAATACTCACCCTACCCCCGAACAAAACCAAGGCATGACATCCACAAGGAGTAGGCTTGGCATAATCTAATAGAAGGGCCGAAGCTAGTCACTAATCAACTGCTCCAACATGGCCAAACTAAAAAGAACTATCAAAGAGGTCGCCCTAAGTGGTGGTCTGAACTACCTACCATACTAAGGACAACACAACCAGAAGCTGAGCGTAGTGACCTAAGGAGAACAGGGCATCGGCCTCAGATCCTGTCTCGGTACCCAAGAACCTACCAAGCCCTCGCAAGGTGACACTTAATCCTTTTCTGACGCTCACTTTTATTTTCGCTCCAACCTTCCTTACTTTTTCTTCTTTTCCAGCAAGTCGCCACCCCTAGGAAGGCAAGGCATCGGTCTCGGGTCTAACTCGTTCCTAGGAACCTACCAGGCCTTCGCAAGGCGATGGTCAACTGCTTATAAATTTACCTCTCTTTTCTTTTCTATTTTTACAGGGGGTTAGAACCACTTTTTACACACCTTTGTATATATTTATTGTATTTTAGATATTCAGGGTTTCTTTTCTCTCTATCATCATTATTTTTCCCTTCTGGCAGGTTTCTCTAACTGCCTCACAACTAACAAGAACTCCTAGAACGACTACCTAGCAGGCTAGCAGAACAGGGTCACTAGAACTGCCTTCTAAAACATGTCTTTTGATGCCTGACAATGTCTTTACAGGAGGCAACAACTACTCAAACCTCCTCAGACATACCCAACCTAAACCTGGGACTTCATGCCTTGGACTCTGGTCCCCAACAAGAAAAGAAATATCCCCCAACAAGTACACAGACACATATAGCATAAAAACACGTTACTCGTAAAGGAGAGATATCATCTAGATAGGGCCACGAGAAGCTTCCACGCAACAAAGGCTCCTTCCAATATCTTCTTCGAACCTGTCTAGTATAGAACTAAAATAAGAAACCATTAACCACACCTGTACTAAACAGGCAACTGGCGCTCTTGGCCTAATGAAATAAAACATTTCACTAAAAAAACTGATCGGCCCTCTTGGCCTAACAAAATCTGGTCGTAATATCCAAAGCAGCTAGCCTTCCTAGCTTAAAACTAGATAGGTTATTTTAGTCCATGTAATACTGATGTCCTTGGCATATACATCACACCCTATCAGACTACCAAGGGTGCCAAGCATTGCATATCATAGGTTGACTAGCCCCATGCTACTCATGCAAGTTAGCTAAAAGCTTGATCTTATATTTTTTTATCTTAGGTTTTTGTAGAGCTACAAGTCCAAACATTTCCACAAATAACTCATCAATAAGGCCGATCCCTTCTTGGGCACTATGAGTTGAATGAACGGCCTCAGTGGGCTCGCATGTCCCACATTTGTGGTAATCCGAATAAACTGGTCATTCAAGCGACTGAGTGGCTCCTTTGGGAGAAAGAATCATAGCTTTGTACTCATTCAAACCTCCCCTATTTGGGTTTTCACATAAATCAGTGTTGCGACCCAAACTAGGTAGAGCTTCAAGCCTAGGCACATCACATGGGTGTATCCCTAGGCAATGTATATTGTCAGATGTATATCAATTCTTATCCTCTTGGGGATTCGACAAAATATATCCAGATGGGGTCCTTGGCCTTGCATTCAACACTGTTGCCATACTTTTGGAGATTTTGGGTCTCCAAACCCATCTCACATTTCCCTTAGTATTCTTGCATTCCCTCAATTTGTTGCACTGGTCTGACGAACTCAATGCAAACTTATCCCTATGGCCAAATGGCCTCACATCCTTATTACCTTTGCGAAGCACAAGTGGACTTTTAGCATTTTGCATCCTCTTTACAAAAGATGTCTTTACTTGTTTACGTCCATACTGCAAATTTTTGTCCATAAGAACCATGCTTTCACTGAAGGGAACAACATCCACCTGGAAGCATGATTCCAACATCAAAGGTCTCTCGAGAGCTTTACTAGCAACAAAATTAGAACCACACATAGAATGCTTATCAACACTCATAGGTCAATTGGTTCTATCCATGTTGCCATCACAACTACCTCTCATGGAAGTGTTGCAAGCCCTAATGGGACTTACATGGCTTGGAACCTTTTCATTGAGAGGCATGTCATTACTACTCATAGGATGGCCATTTTCTGCTTTGAGATTTTGGCCACCAAGGTTCCCCTCATAGGCTGCCTTGGTATCAACAAGTGGGCTATCTTCTTGCAAAAATGGTTGGAAGCTAGGATGCACTTGTACTGAGCGGGGAAAACTCCAAAAGTTTTCCCATCTCTGAATATGACCCTCATAATCAATGGCATGCATTTTTGCTTCCCTTAACGACTTAGGATTCCGCAGTCCCACTTGGATTTGCGTATTAATCTCTAAGCCATTCAGAAAGAGCTCACATAGCACATCATCTAGTAATGCATTGGCTCTTCTTGGCCAAAGCCTAAGAGTACTATCAAAGGCTCTAGCATACTCTCTAACAGAAAGATAAGACTCCTGTCTAAACTGCATAAGCTGCCCTAAGACCTGAATCATAGGGAGCTTCTTTTCATACTCATCTAGAAATCTATCACAAGACTCCTCAAATGATTTGATCGATCCTCTTGGGAGGCTCCAGTACCAATTCCTTGCCCCTCCATTTAGGGTACTTGGGAATACGAGCATCGAATGTATATCGCCGAACCCACTTGCAATGCAAGTTAGGTCATATTCTCTTAAATGAATCATCGGATCCTCATTTGGCAACCCATAAAACACCGGGAGATCCCTATAAAGAGAAGGACATTTAGTCCTCCCCTTTGGGATCAACACCGGGTCATTAAAATCTTCATATTCATCACGATCTGGGTCCAGCCTTTTAGGATCTTTAACCTCTTCCGTCCCCACCCTTTCCGGTGTAGGGGGGCTAATATCCTCATTGACATCCCTTTCTGCCAACTCACTGAGTGGTCTAGGGAGTCCTATAAGTTTCAACATGTCATTTTGATCCCCTCTTAGAGCATCTCCCATACCTTTCCCTTTAAAAGGAAAGTCCATAACGGGTTTATATAAGAGCTTTTGGTCCTTATCCAAAGCAGATTTATCATTACCACTTCTTAAAACTTGGAAACCATGCCTTTTAAGCAACAGTTTTCCCTTGACAACTAGGGCTTCTAACATCCTTGTGATGCCTACTATGTCATCATGGTGGCCCATTACACAGGATGTTTCAACCATAAGCATATTCCATTGTATATCAACACTTTCCCATGGCATTATGGCTTTAGCATGATGATCTGTTGATGCCATAACTACCCTAGTTTCCAACATGCTTGTTTCATGCCCTCTAGGTTGATGGATGGTTAAACATGATTTCTCTTGGGTAGAGACCACACCAAGGCGAACCTCGGCCCATGCCATCATATTAGAGGATGGGGTAACCACTAATTGGCTACTCTTTTCATCACATAAATTATATTTTGCAGAGGACTCATGCTCTGCATAACTAACTAAGTCCACTAGTACGTTTTGTATGGGGAAAGCCAAGTTTTTCCATCCTTGAACAAACCCCATTTTATGGATAATTTAGGGTCCCTTGAAACCCTAGATTCGAAAACCGCCACTTATAGGCATCTCCTGACAAATGCACCACTGATGGGGCCTGAAATGGGCCGTCACTCGCTATGGCACTAGCCGGACCTCATGCTCATAACAAACAAATACACCCTCACGGCCTCACAGACTAGGAGCGTCTATCTGCTACTAAAGGACAAACTGCCCTAAAGCCTAATCTATGCGTTTATAGTTTTGTAGTTTTGTAGTCCAACGTTTCCCTTTCTATAAACTCCTCAGAGGGAGAACCATTACACATTGGCAATAAATACCATGATCACATACATGGAGGCAACCTCTTGGTAGAAACACCGTGGCCCCACTGCAACTCTCCTACATCATGGGGATTGGCCCCTTGATGCGCCGCTAAAAAATATAGAATATTCAAACACAAACTCCTCTCCTTTATATTTCTCATATTTCTAGGAGATATACCATGTGTCCTTACTTAACAATCCCTTAGGAAACCGGCCCTCTATCCTATGGCAAGGGATAACCTTACACTCTCAATCGTGGGTCAAATTCCTAGGAAAACTAGTGCTATGCAGTGCAGGAGCTTTTCTGTTGATACCATGAACTATGCATATTGCACAATGTGAACGATTTAGTGCACAAACAGAAGAAAATCAGTGTTGTGCATCGTGCGAAACCAATCTTTTCATGATTTTCATGCTAGTGTTTCTGCAATGAGAAAAGACACCGAGCCTTACGCTCATGCTGCCTTTCTCTTTATTTTGAAACAACGTCCTATAGGCATGGTGCAACACATAAACCAGGTTTAGTTTATATTTTGACACTCAACCTCCCCTCTTACCCTACCGTTTAATGTTTTGCATTCGTTGATAGGTGAAAGAGTCATTTTATGTGTGTTTTCTTACAAAGAAAGCGATAAACATGAATGGAAACATAGAAACGATGGTAAACCGAGGCCAACCTCGTGCTTTACCTTCATTATACACTGCACAAACACTATGTAATTTTTTGGAATTTTCCTTTTATTGTTTCCTAATTTTCTCCCATTTAAAACCCATTTTTCACTATTTTTGGTATTTTTCCTCTATTTTCTTTAATAAAAAATGACTAAAAATTAAGATTGATTGTGGGCTGTGGCCCTTAGGTTCCTTGACATCAAAATTTCAGGTTTTGTAGGCATTATGTCTCATATTTCCCATTTATTTTGCAAAAATCTCATTTTTACCCCTTAAACGCGTGTTTTTCAAGTTTTATAACATTAATTTCAGCCATATCACTTATGATTTTCTAGTTTTCAAATTATAAACTGTTGAAACTCATAGCAAACAACATGATAATGCATAATCAGCCCATGCGAACAATGTTTCATCAATCAAATGGCATAAAAACTCATTTCTTCGTCATAAAAATTGAATTACCGCTTAGGCTTCGTGTTTCGGGATTTCGATTTTGCTGCAGGACTGCGGGTCAGCCCACATTCAATGTCCAGCATCTTCAAAATTAGCAATCTTCATGTCTACATCGACCCGGAAGCAATCCGGTCCCAATCGGACAATCTTTCCTTCACCGTTCTTCATTTTCTCTTGCATGCAGGAACAGCCCTTTAGGGAAGAGAGAGAGGGAGGAGAGAGAAAGACTAGATTTCCATCTCTTCATTCAGTCCACCATTGCTCGAGCGAAGGATGGCAATATGCTCAGCCCATAGAGAGAAGATTAGGGGTATCATCCATTGCAGGGGTTGTATTCAACCTCCATGTCCCATCTCCATCTCCATCAAGCACATTTTTCGGTGTGCTGTTGGCGCCTCCATCTCCAGATTCATGCATCTTCTCTCTCCATGTTTTTTCATGTAGAATGCATAAAATTTTTGGGGGGGTCCAATGCTCCCAAAGGTCACTACCCAATTTGGCCAAAAACCAGTCCACCTCTTCGAATCTTGACCGTTTGTTGGCTCCTTCCTCGTCTGGCATCCGATTCGAGCTCTGAAAAATCCTGGGCATCTGACTTGACATCCCACATTAGCTAGCAACTCCTGACAACCCACACAATAGTCTGAAAAATTATTAAAAATCCACAAATGTCGCTCGAACGCCTTTTAAAAGTCGTCTTTCACTTGGTGCTTAAAATCGTCCTAGCTGGAGCTGCCGCCTTCGATGTTAAATATTTTTTCCCTAAATTCTAGCTTTTTTGCCAAATTTTAGGCACATCCCGGGCTCAAAACTCTACTCTCATTGTCCATGGGAGAATACCTCATGCCTCAACTTGAATGGACTTCTGAAATCACCTCTGATGGTGAAATAGAAGCATGGATGAATTGTTCTCCCTATTACATGGTTGTAACAGAAATAGTCATAGAGATAGTAACAGATACAGAGATAGAAGCAGAAGTAAAAACAGACGCAGTGGTAGAAGATCTATTCTTCTCCTACAGAGCCTCTACAAAGACAGTGACAGAGCCTCCAGAGGAAGTGGATGAAAATGATGAGGAAGAAAATGAAGCAGGATATGAAAGTGTAGGTGAAGCATTTCCTCTGATAGCGAATGATCTTGTTGATGTCCCTACAGAGACCTCAGAGGCCAAAGATCTCAAGGTGTTGGATGAAATGACCATGGTTCCATTTGGGTTGGCCAATGGACCACAAAGTATACAGAATCTGCATAAGCAATGGATCAAAGGCATAAAAATTAAGTTCACCAATGGCTCCTTCGCCCTGACCGTTGAGTCCAGAGAAAAGATGATGATGATGTCCCCTACCAACAGAAGCCAGAGCTATCAAAGCCTCGGCTTCTAGAAGGTTCGTGCTATGTGACATTCCTGGACGCATCCTCTGAAGATGAATCCCTAAGTCCAGAAGAAATCACCACTCACACAAAAGCAAGCAAAGCTATGATACCCTTCCAGCAACCTCAACAGAAAAATGAGTCATCTGTTCAGAAGGAGGACACTGGTTCTAGTGGAACATCAGACGATGACACTACTCTCTTGAAAGAGTCAGACCTCTATCCAGAAGCAATTTGTGGGACATTTATCCGTGAAGTGGAAGGTGAAAGACAAGTGACGTTCCTGGATACTGATGGTACTGGACGACACCTGAAAGTGGGCCTCAATCTTCCAAAAGAAGAACTAGTGGTCCTGTGAGATCTACTAAAAGAGAGCTTAGACGTCTTTGCTTGCTCATATAAAGATCTAAATGGGATTGATTCCACGGTATGCCAATATCACATTGACCTAAAGCCCAATGCCAAACCTGTAAGGCAAAGACAAAGACGTATGAATCCTAATTATTCTGCTCTGGTGAAGGCTGAATTATTGAAGCTTCTTGAAGCCGAGTTCATTTATCCCGTGGCTAACAGTGAATGGGTTTTACCCATTGAGGTAGTACCCAAGAAGAACAGAAAACTTTGAATATGCGTGGATTTTCAAAAGCTGAACTCAAAGACGAAGAAATATCATTTCCCTATCCCTTTTACAGATCTACTATTGGACACAGTGGCAGGTCATGAGCTGTATTCCCTCTTGGATGGATTCAGGGATATAACCAAGTCCAAATTGCAGAAGAGAACCAATCCAAAACAACCTTCACCACAAAATGGGGGACCTATGTCTATAAAGTGATGCCATATTTGGGCTCTGTAATGCTCCTGCCACCTTCCAACGAGTAATGATGGCTGCCTTCCAGAATCTTCTTCATGATTTCAATGAGGTGTATCTTGATGACTTCTGTGTCTATAGTTTGATCTGTGAATACTTGGGACACCTAAAGCAATGTTTTGACAGATGCCGAGAGTATGGGATTTCTCTCAACCCCGACAAATGTGTCTTTGGGGTCTCATCAAGAGTTCTACTGGGCCATATTGTCTCAGCACAAGGGATTGCAATAGACCCGCGAAGATTGAGAAGATTGCTGCCTTAACAGCACCAACAAACCTCAAGCAATTGAGAGGATTTCTTAGCCATGTGGACTACTATAGAAGATTTATTGCACACTTTGCAACCAAGGCAGCCCCTCTGCACAAGCTCCTAAGGAAAGATGCTGATTTTCTTTGGACTGATGACTGTGAAGAAGACTTTAATACCCTAAAACAGTGCCTTATCCAAGCACCTATCTTACAACCTCCTGGACTAGACAAAGGAGTTCCATGTGCACACAGATGCATCAGTTGAAGGGCTAGGTGATGTCCTATGTTTAAAGGGCCCCTCTAAATTAGATCAACCAATATATTATGCAAGCCAGAAGGTCACTGATAGGGAACAGAACTATACAGTGACAGAGCTTGAGTGCTTGGCAATGGTGTTTGCACTGGAGAAGTTTCGACACTATCTATTGTCAATGCATTTTAAGTTCTACGTGGATCATGAAGCCGTGTCCTTCCTGATGAACAAAGCAAATGTTAAAGGATGACTGATGAGATGGTTGCTCCTATTCTAGGAGTTCGATTTTGAAGTGGTCACTAAGCCTGGCCGTTCCCATGTCCTAGCTGATCATCTATCACGGATCCCTCAAATTGCAGAAGAGGAATAGGATGATCCAGACCTTCCTAATGCTTCCTTGTTTCTAGTTGAAAGAATTACTCCCTGGTATGCAGACATAGCCAACCTCCTAGCAACTCAACAGTATCCTCCTGGCATCTCAAGCCGTGAGAAGAAAAAGCTTCTATTAGAATCAGCCCTCTACACCTTGCTAGGCGATGCACTGTACAAGAGAGGCAAGGATGAAGTGCTGTGAAGATGTGTTGCAGGGGATGAAATCGGCATAGTATTGAAAGCATGCCATTGCGAACCATATGGTGGACACTTCACAGGAGAAGCGACAGCCCAAGAAGGCTCTTTTAGCAGGATACTGGTGGCCGACCCTCCATAAGGATGCATATGACTACTGCAAGAGATGTGATACTTGTCAGCAAATGGGGAAACCCATCAAAACAAGTGCCATGCCACTGTAACCCATTCTTCCCCTAAAGCCATTCGAGAAGTAAGGGATTGATTTTGTGGATCCCATTGATCCACCTACCAGACAGAAGCAGAATAGATACATCTTAGTATGTACGGATTATGTCACAAAGTGGTGTGAAGCTAAAGCTCTGAAGCGGGACGATGGTAATAGTGTAGCCCTATTCATGTACGAAAATATTATCACCCATTTTGGCAGTCCCCTCGAGCCGGTAAGTGACAGAGGTACTCATTTCCTTAACAAAATCATGGAGGAGCTGATAGAGCTGTATAAGATCCACCATCACAAGTCTACTCCTTACTATCCCAGAGCCAACAGCCAAGTTGAAGTCACCAATCACATCCTCTGCTCGATCATGATAAGAACGATTGCCGCACATCGTCGTGACTGGGACGATCGACTTACAGCGGCCCTCTGGGCATACAAAACCTCTCATAAGGCAGCTACAGGACAGACCCCTTTTTAGCTAGTGTATGGTACAGAAGCCATCTTCCTTGTTGAATTGGAATTGCCCTCTTTGCGAGTGGCAGTTAAAGAACGCTTGGGAGATGATGAGTCACTACAATGCCACCTCCTACACTTGGAATGCTTGGATGAGATACGGCGGATGGCTCTACAGTGCATGGAAACCACTTAAGTGCAGCGTAAGGCCTATCATGATAGTTTCATCAAGCACAAGGAGTTCAAAGAAGGTGATCTTGTCCTGGCCTATGATTCGAGATTTGGCAAATTTCTTGGCAAGCTTCAACAACGGTGGATGGGCCCGTACAAGGTACTTGCTGTCAATCCTAATGGCTCTGTTCAGGTGCAAACCATTGATGCCTTTGATGATCCTTTTATGATCAATGGCTATCGTCCGAAGAAGTACTTCCCTCCCTGGGAATCTTGACAATCACAGTCGACCTACCCTCCCCCTTTTGGGCATCGCACTGTCCTCCTTGTCGTGCTTCTGATAGCCCTTATGATTCTCCTCATGAGGCGGTCTCGTTCTGCTAACCCCTCACATATACATCTCAATCCGACCTTGTTCTCTTCTCATCTGATCCAACAATGGTGGCGAGGTTGGTCCTGACACATGGTATTTCTACCATTTTCTTTTTTCACAAAAAAAGGGGAAAAAAAAGAAAAAAGAACAACAACAAACAAATTGTTATGGGAGGAAAGGAAGAAATTCCCTATCATAACAGGCCTCGTTCCAAGAAAATGTGGAAACACCCTTGAAGCTGACTGTGGAAAAGGTGGTAACGCCCAGCAGTTCAAGATAGCCAACTCACCCGTAGCACCTTTCCAACAAGTAATTTGAAGCCACCTCCCTTGGTGCGCTGTCTATGCAATATTAGTCTGTCTATCCTTCTGAACAGTTGACTTTTCTTACAAATCATTGAAGTACGAGACTTGTAGGCTGCCTCTTTGGATACGTCTCGTCTTCAAGATCCTCATGATAACCACAGCCGACATGATCTTCATCACCAACCCCTTGAGTGATGTGAGCTTTCATCCTAACAGGATGGGGACGTGAGTATGGGCTACCCTCTGTATCTATCAGAGAGTGAGACAGAGGGTGGGATGAGTGACCAGTTTTTCTCTTTAAATCAAATGAGAGGTGAGATGTGTAAACAGAGTGTTGCTCGCACGGGATGGGCCTTTCAATGCACAATGCACAATCAGTTCATGTGCACTGCACCATAAGGCTCCCTGGTCTTCCTTCTGGCACTGTATGCCGACATAGGGCGGGATGCACTGATGCACCATCAAATGCGCACAAGGCATACAACCTCTGCACAAGTGACAATGGGGATTACATCAATGGGCTTCAGGAAGGGCTACCCTTTGTATCTTTCAACAGAGAGTGAGACAAAGGGTGGGTTGAGTGTGACTAGTGTTTCTTCAATCAATTATTGAGAGGTGAGGATTGAGGAACGTTACGACCATTGGAGTCAGGTACGATTTTGTTTTCCTATGCACCCACGGGATGGGTCTCTGCCATCAGCACAAGACGCGTCACTCTATTCAATACACTGCACTACAAGGCTCCCTGGCCTTCCTGCTTGCACCTATGCCAGACGGGGTTGGACGCACTAATGCACCATTAACTGTGCACCCTCGCATACTCCCTCTGCACCATTTCCTTATTGATTCCTAAACTGGGTGTGAGCTCTAGGTTTCATCATTATTCACTCGAGTGATGTTAGTAATGGGGCGAGTGACTGCTCTTTCATCCCATTTGAGTGATTGTGAGTTGAGTGCAATATCCCTCGTCATCGACGAATTTCCTGTGAATCCTTCAACCAGCTACCTCCCTAGATGCTGTCGCGCGGTCCCTACCATGAAGGACGTGAGCTGTGAAGACACTTTGGTACCTCTTGCAGCCAACAACGATACAAGACGCAACATCGATAGTCGACATTACTCCTCGGCAATATGGGCCAAGTTTTTCTAACCCTACACCTTCTATTTCTGAGTGACGGTCATGTCTTAAGTGTGGGGACGTTCATAGTTGGTCTGATGTGTGGTACTAGGTCCTTGATGTTCGGTTTACCCTTCCTGCTAACGTTTTGTGGGGATGCGTCCCTGCACGTCTATGTTGCATACCCCCATGCATATACCCTGCTATGATCATACATTTATGCCATGACTTCATTTTACCCTGATGGGGTCCCTTCCCCACTCCTCTGTTCCATTTCACCCTTGGAGCTGTTCCTTGAACGTTTGCCTTTATCCTTTGTTTTGTGATTTTTCCATGTGAACGCACCCTACGTTCACTGAGACTCATATCCAACCTTATAGCCCTGTTTGTCCCTTTTAACTTCCCGTTTTTCCTTTTTACCAACCCTTATTCCGACAGACAGTTCTAAAGTTATTAATTTTTAAAGCAATTCCCATAAATTGGACAGTTTTCAATGTGAACGCATCTTTATTGCTTTGGAACACTAATCTAAGGTGTCAGCCCTTCCCTACCATTCCTCTTGACATTTTTCCTTTTTACTCCCTGTCATTCTGATGCACGGCTCATCGGTTATTAATTTTTGCGGGTTTTTGGGCTCTTTTTGTGCCTATTTTTCACATTTTTCCATGTGAACATGCCCTATTTTCACCGAAATTCCAATTTAATTTGACCGTTGTGACCTGCCTACCTTTTCCCCCCTTTTTTCTCCCCCCTCTTCTGACTGCTGGATTTTTAGTTATTAATTTTTCTGAGTGTTTTCGTGTGTCCTTTTTGTGTTTTTTCCATGTGAACCCCTCCTAATTCCATCCAAACTAAGTTTTGATGATCCAACCTTGTGAATCCCTTTCCCCTGGACATTTTTTCTGTTTCTTGCACTTCGTTCCGGCAATTGGTTTTTCTCATATTAATTTCTGAGTCCATTTTTGGTTCCGTTTTTTGGGTTTTTCCCATGTAAATGCATCCTATTTCGATCGGAACTTTGTTTTGACGTGCTAAGGTTGTTGGACACATCATTTTGCACATTTTTCCTTCTTCTTGCACTTCGTTTCAACGCGTGGATTTTTTGATATTAATACACAATGTGTTTTCGAGTCTATTTTTTGTATTTTTCCCATGTGAACCCTTTGATTTGGTTTCGGAACCCATGTCACATTTTTCCGACCTTTTCTTGTCATCTCCCAGTACATTTTTCCTTTCAACAATTTTTTGATCTGGTGTCTGATTTGTATTTTATTAATTTTTATTTCCATTTACGTGTACCGCGTCTCTCGCCTCACGCGTGAACGGGCGCGTTTTCGAGTTAAGCGCCTCGCGATGCCTCGTAGCATCTCCAACTTGCGTGTCGACATCCCTGCCACGTCGAGTTCCCCCATCGCAATTTTTTTCCCTCGTCCCGCGCATGCGCGTGGAACAAGGGCGAGCCAACCTTATTATGGTTTTTTTAAATTGATTTTCTTCAAAAAAATAATTATTTCTTTTATAATTTAAAAAAACAAAATCATTTCTCTCCCCAACCACCCGCATCCCCCCCACCCCTTCTCTCTATCTCTTACTTCTTCTTTCGTATTTCTCTCTTCCCTTCTTTCTCTCCCTGACCTTACCCTCTCCCTACTTCCCTCTACCCTCCCACCCTCTCTCTGTGCCCTCTGTCCCTCCTCCTCCCCCCTACCATCTCCCTCCTCCTCCTCCTTCTTCTCTCCCCCCCCCCCCCTCGGCCATCTTATCCTCTGGCCGCCCTGCTCCCGCCCTTCCGCCACCGCTTGTCGTCGACGCCGCCACCCGTTGCAGAGGCCGCCGCCGCCGCCGCCGCCGTAGAGGACGCCGTCAACGTTCTGCCGCCCTACGCGCCCCCTCTGCTGCCGTACTCCATCTCATGTGCCCCCTCGCCTTCTTTCTCCTCCTCTTCTTCTTTGTCTCTCCCCTACCAACCCTCCTCCCCCTCCCGCCCGCCATCCCTCCCACCTCCCTCCTACTAACCAAAACCCCCCACCCCTCTTAACCTAACTAGCCCCCCCTCTAACCAGACCTAACCCCCCCATTACCCCACTCCCCCCTTAGCCCCCCTTCACACCCTTCCCTCATACCCAAACCCACAATCCCCCCCGCCTCTTTCCCAACATCCAAACCCGCAGCCCCTCCCATCCTCCTGGCCCCTGTTTCCCCCCCCCCCCCCCTCGCGTCGTACGACAAACACCCAAGCAGAGAGAAACAAAAAAGAAACCAAACACCACAAAAAGAGAGACAAGAACACTAATCCTACGACCCCCACCCGCTGCCCCCAATCCGCCTTCTCCCTCACTGCAGTGGTGGTTCACGTGCGAGTGCACGCAAGCCTTCGCGTGCGTGTTCATGTTGTTCGTGTGCATTCACGCACGGGGACGCGTGTTCGGCTTCTTCATGCAGTGGTTGCAGCCGTTCCTATGCAGTTGCAGTCATTAGCAGTCATTCCTATGCAGTGACCGGTATTTCAAACCCCGCAAAAACCCTAAAAACACATTTACAAAAAATTAAAAAAATTTAAAAAAACTTCACAAATTCATGAAAATTCATTTAAAATCCAAATCAATTACATAAAAAATCCTAAAAATTTTCCAACATTGTTGAAATCATTTGCAATATTTTCCAAAGTGGATATTCAAGAAAATAAATTGCAAAATTTTCAAAACTTCAAAATTCTTTCAAAAATACATGCAAAATGAGCAAAATTCATTAAAATTTAGTAAAAATTTAAAATTGCTTCCAAAAAAATCAAAAAATTTCACAAAACCCCTTGCCCCTTTTGCCAATACTTTCTCAATTGAAAATGCTTCCATAAATGGCCAATGTATTATTTGAAGCCAAAACCCTAATTTTAATACCTCGCCTCATGAAAATTCATTTTAAATTCCAAAAATATGCTGAAAAAACATGGATAAATTCAAACACATTGCTGACACTTGTTGGATTACTGAAATCCCACCATTACACTTCATAACATATTCATGTATCCTATATCCCATTTTAATCATTTTTTTAAGAACGAAAAAAAAACACATAATATATCAAATACAAACACATCTATATTATAATTAAAAAAGTATAATAAAAATTCCACACAAACACTAATGAACATTGCCTAAACCCAATGTGATTTCCATAGAATTTTTTTGATATTTATTTAATAAAACAAAAAAAAGAAAATAAAAAATAATAATAAAACAAAAACACTAAGGTGCTTTATTTTTTCCAGTCAGTGGTTTTTGCTTTTTTGACTGGATTCCTTGCATTTGGGACTACTCAATGCGCCTTTAGTCTTTGCATACACACCCCTACCAGGTATCTATTTTTTGAGCTTTATTTATTTTGGTCATCTCTTAACCATAGTTAATTGTTAAAATGAACTTTATTTACCTACTTTTTCACACACGCTCGCACTAAACACACATTTTTTTAATAATTTAAAATCAACCCGCCATTCACTTTGCAAACGCTACGTGCGCTTCAGAGGCACTTTAATTTTTAATAAAAATGAACCAGCCATCACAAAAAAGCACGCCCTAGAGAAAAAAACACTCCACATCACCATTAATTTCTAATTAATGAATATGCATTTAGAGACCCCAGTCTGGGTATCAAATTTCGGGTTTCGTTTAAGTACCGCTTCACCCTAATAAATTGTAATTAAAATTTTAAGAAGGAACCGCCATTTTTTAATTAAGGTTTATAACCTAATAAAATTTCAACCATTGTTAATAATTTATTAAAACAAATCCTTCATTAAAATCATTCCCCTCACTGCACTTTTTTTTCCTTTTTAATAAACACACTTTGTGGGATGGGCATGTATAGTCCTCTAAGTTGAAATTGTTGGTCAAAGTTATGGTTAGGTCCTAATTAGGTTTTCGAGGTATAATGGTTTGTTTGTGTGATACGATTACAGGTGCGGTTTGTAGTTTTTTTTTCTTTTTTTTTGCCTGATACGGGGTCTTGGGTGACTGTTTTTTGCATCGCATGAAGTTTTCAATCGCATATGTGTAGAGGTCATGCTGAATTTTTTCTAGGATGTGCGTTGTTTGGGGTGGTCAATTGGTTAGTTACGTCTGTATGTGTACTGTCTTTTTTATAGCTATTTGGTTGTTTTGCAGGCATTCTTTGTGATTGTCTGTGTTTGTGATGTGTGTGTTTTCCATCTGAATGGTGCCTCATGCTCCTCCTCCTGTCTAATATGTCCCATTGATCAGTAGGGATTATTCTTCCCTACTGGCTTTTGAGCCTATAGCGAAAGCAAGCCTTGCAACTTTCGTGGTTGCTTCACTCCCATTGATTCCAGATGATCCATCCTTATGTGATGAGTTTCTTACATCATACAGTAAGAAATCGGGCTTGGCTTGTGGAACTTCCATGGTATTGACACCTAGAGGGTTAGGGAAGGCTTTGTCTCTTCCCTACAAAGAAGAACCCTTTGTTACAGCCAAATAATTATTCTCATCACACAAATAGTCAAGAACTAGATAGCTTTTTCCATCTCTACTTTTGACTTGTGCATAAGTTGATCCATCACCTAATACTTTTGTTTCCATGTAGACATCAATGATATATGGTTGTCCTAGAATAATTGAATAAGTGGAGGTGTCATGTACAAAAAATTGTTGATAATCTTGTATATCTCCAATGGTAACCCTAACATTTGAGCAAGTTGCATATGAATCTTCTATATTTTTGTTTACTACTTGCATCCTCCATCCATGATCAACATCTACTAGATTCTTACCATAGCATTAATATCTGAACCATGATCAATAAGTGCAATACATGGTATTTCAAGCTCCCCAATCTTCACAACTATTTTTGTCATTGCACGAGCCCAATGATTACATGTGTAGTGGCTTTTAGGTTCCATCCTTGAAGCCGCTTCATCATTATAATGCATTTGTCTTACTTCTCTTTGTGTATTTCTACAATTTACTACTTTTTCAAACATCACATCAACTTTGAGACCATCTACAAAATCAAGTTCTCAACATTAGCAAAATCCATAATTATAGCACATGTATTATATCCTCATGATCTACTTATATGCCCTATAAACTAAGCTCTTCTTCACTCTACACCATGGAATTTGTTGATTCCCCATGAAATTGCCATTTTCTTTTAATACTATCAATTATTTCTTCATGAAATTCTCTTTTCACAATTCTAAGTACTTTTGTAAATTCAACCTTTTTTGTTTAAGATGCCCTCTTTAAGTACTTTCTTCAAATCAGTTGTAGTCCCAATATCTGATTGCAATTTGTACACTCTTATTTTTTCCTTTTTTTTTTCATCATACTTTTACTCTTAAGACACATCTTCCATCACATGCTCTGGAGTACACAATATACATGAATCCAATTTAGAAAAGTTTGAGATGATATCTCAAGATAATTTCACTAAGAGAATAGCCCAACCTGAGATGATAACTCACAAATACCATGTATGCATCAATTAAATTGCTATACACGTGATCCAAACTCAAGACATAGATCCTTTTTCCAGGAACAAAGCCTATATATGCATAGATTTCATCCAAGACAAATCAGCCCACCTAAATTCAAAGCCTCTATACTAGAGCTTTCAAAATACACTTATTTTAGTCTAAAATAAGCTCTTGCATCAAGAGCTTTAAAAATAAGTAAAAAAATCTTCAAATTTATCCATATTATGTGCTATTGGAATATTAAGAGAAGGCACCCAAATCAAGAGAGCTCTAAGTGCCAAAGCTATGGATTATAGAATTCAACATGTATACCCCATATTACAAGAGTGATCTATTGTAGATCGGTCCATAAAAGACCTCCAAGAACTCTCTATCTTCAAGCTTTACCCTCTTTATTGACATCCCACTATGAGTTGCTTCTCTTCATGAACAAAAAACATAGATATTTCTCTTTTCCTTCATGTTTTTTATCAACGGATTATATGCATATGGCATCCTTATTCTCTCTAAAGTTGTGTTGAATTCCTTGCCCTTATTCACATCCCATTACAACCCAAAATACTCTTCTAAAGTCTCCACAAGCATACATTAAGGCTAGATAAAACTCTTCTAGTGTAAAGTGTCCTACATACATCTAAAGTTAAGCATGAACCACATGAAGTTATCAGGTAACATAAAGAAGACTAAAGTTCCACTGAACATGTAAGCATTCTGTTAAATCTTCATGTCCAGTCACTTAACTAACTCAACTCTTCATGCACACAACCCAACAAGTGTTAGTAGGCATATAAGTGAACTCCCATAAAGGAACACTCTTTCATTATTTCAACCATTGGACATGATAGTGCACATTAGCATCATCACATTTTATGGTCAATGCCTCAAAATTCAACATGGTGAATATATATGGACTCCTGACATGGTGAAGATATATTGACTCTTAGGTGTATCCCAAATGTAGCAAACAATATAATTTTGGTTGTGTGATATGGTAAGATTTATGATTAAATGCTCTTTTATTTTGTAAATAATTTAAATCAAATACAAACATTTTGATATGTTAGTCTTGTAGCTTATATTAACTCTTATATGACATGATATGTATACGTGTAGGAGCCAATAGATTCTTAATTGTGTGAAGGATGTAACCTTGGTTGTATTATTTTTCAAGCCTCATGATTGAGCATATTTTTATTGTGGTTATTTTTTGATATGTTGCAATTTTTTTGTAGCACAATTTATATACACTCAAACATTAAATGTTTGTAAATTTCTCAACAATATAACAATAATTATTGTGTGCTTCAATATAACAATATCTAAGAAGACTTATGGTCTATCATGTTTCATCTATTGTATTGGAATTGCCTCTTATAGTTTAATAGCCAACCTATGGATTAGACTTGGAATTTGGTACTTAAAGTCGCTCTAAGGCTCTAAGGCTCTAGCAGCCTCCTATGCTCTCCAAACAACCCACACAGCCTCGTAGCTAGGAGTGTCTCGATAATACAAACTAATCTATCTAAGTAATGTGTCTGTAGACATGAATTTCAAACTATAGTCCAATGTTTTTGTCCATCCCAACTCCATGCATAGGGAGATTTCCATTCATAGATGACTACTTCACCTCGATTCCCACACAAAAAGGGCACCCCCAACTGAATGTTGTGGCCTCTATGGCTCTTCTACACCCCAAGGGATTGCATCTTCTTAATACATTAAAAATAATCAAGCACGACAACATAGCTCTACAAAAAAGAATGTAAATAAAACTTATATACTAAAGTACTGTTTAAAGTGAATTATCAAGAATTAAGCAAGCAGACACAAATACGACCCAGCCTATGGCTCCATGTCAACCTCTTGTATAGCTCGACGTACATTGGAAGGTCTATACATAGGTCACCACAGAAAGAGAAGTCCATTTCATTCTCAAAAAAATCTTGGCCTCTGTCTCTACGCTACATTACATGTGCTTGTCTCCTCTGCGCGCTCCAAGCCCTCTTCGCCCTCCACCCTTCACAACATTGACCCCTCTACCTACATACTCTCCTCGTCCACACTCAGGACATTGCTTTCATTATACACTCGCATGATCTGAGGTATTGACAGCACAACCATACCACCAACAAAACAACCATTTGAATGACACCTCCAAACAGAGAGATATATATAATTAAGAATCATCCACAATACATTGCAAAGGCATCAATGAAGGTGATCCCTTTTGAAGGTGACACCTCCAAAGAGAGAGATATATATAATTAAGAATCATCCACAATACATTGCAAATGCATCAATGAAGGTGATCCCTTTTAAAGGCTTGGTGATTTCAAAAACGATCCATGGAGAAGGACTCATCCACAAATGTCTTGGGAGGATTTTGAAAGAACTGAAGGCAACACATCCTTTCTAGCAAAACAAGGTATCTGCTAGGCAGACATAAGGCATGAAAATATAGGACATCCAACTGTTGGGAATCAATGTTCACATTGACACTCATACAAAGCTTTGGAATGGCCTTTTGATCGTTATGGGAATGCCTATGCATATATGCTAAGTACCAAGCAAAATGAGCTGTCAATCTCACTGAAGGATCTAGAGATTGTGAATATTGATGAGAAAAATGGAGGTAATTTTGGTATGCTTGACTAGTAGTTGTCTAGTCCCCTGGAATTAATGGCCAGTTAATCTGTGGTCCCGTGATAGAATTAGTTGAGCTCCATCCTCTTCTTCTTGGAATCTGCTGATCAAATCCTTCGTACCCACTAACCAACTGAGGGGGTTGGGAAATAGAAGTGGCAGGTGATGGAAGTGGAATAAGTAAAAGAGGATGAAGAGATGGGTAGGCAAAATCATAAAGGAGGAATAAGCTAAAGAAGGAGTGGCTGAAAATTTAAGTGAATCAATTAGGAAAGGTGTCAATTGATAAGCATGAAAAGTAGAAGGTATATGGATAGATGGAGAAGGGCATGGCGGAGAAGGGGAAAAAAATCGATCTTCAATGAAAGAACAATAGGTAAATATAGGAATTTGAGGAAACCCCTAAGGTTTGGAAAAGGAGAGATAAGATAGCTGCTGAGTTGGATTTATAAAGGGAAAGATAAGTATCATAGGGATGAGCCATATGTTGGTAGTACAATAGGCTAGGAACATAGGGACCTAAAACAGATCGTCTATGGTAGGCATCAAAGAAAGATGAATCAAATGGATGGTTCTTGGAAAGATAAGCTAGGAGATCCACCTCAGTTGGTTAGTCCTCTACACATAAGTAGAAGCTGTATTCTAACGTTGGTTCAGGACCACAAAATCAATCATTGAATGCCATGAAGTGTCAGGACAAGTAGCCACTTTAGAAGAATAACATTGGAATATGTCATCTATCCTTAACTCCAAATAGTTGACATATAAGACAGCTTGCAAAACCACATCCCCCATATACCAAGACAGATCTACATCATCTGAAATTAATAGATCTCCTCATAGATATATGTAAGACAGCAACATGGTATCCATTGTCACAGAATCTTCAAAAACCATACGGACAACTTCTATCAGCAAATCAAAAGACCAAGCCCCACTCCAACCATCCTCTAGAAGAGGGAGATCCATCGTTGAAAGCTTCATATAGAAGGCCAACTTCTGCAACTGATAGTGGATAAAAAAGAAATGGTTCGGAGGAACATACTCCTGAAAGTGCTCAAATGTAGACCATAACAAATCCATCCTGGACTGTAATCTTTCCACTTTATCTTCAAACAACAGACATAATGTGGCATGTCTCTGGAGAACTGCCAAGTCCTGCCGAGATATAGAAGGAATCATAGGAACATTGGGGCTTGGAGGAATGGACCGTGACTGTGTCAATTGGTCTTGCAACTGCTTAATCTGGGAAGCTTGTGATTCCAATGTATTATGAGCAGTTTGCAAAGCTGACAATTTTGCATCTAAAAGAGTCTTAAACTCTTGAGCTTCTTTGGACATTTTCTCTCTCTTTCGAAACTCTAGTGACCTCTGATTGAGATTTTGCTAACTGAATCTTCAAAGAAGATATCTCTTCTCTCTAGGTCTCAATCATTTATGTTTGCTGCTCCATCTGCTTAAACAGATTGGCAAGAGTGTCTTTAGCAGAGGCTAACTTTGAGGTTGCCTTATGCATCTGATCTTTGGACTGCATCAATTCTTCATAGAAAGAAGTATATAACTGTTGAACACAAGCTGTCCACTGAGAGTTCAATAGAACTCTGGATGTTGTTACAAAGGAAAGGAAGTTTGTAGGGCTAAAAAAGACATGAAAAAGCATGGATTATTGGTAGCTAGTGAGAGCATCTATGGCATGTGTTATGGGACTCATCATACCACCTAGTGCCTCAATAGGGTATATGCTAGCTAAATTGATGTATGGGTAAAATCTGATTGTGGCAATAGAAGATGTGGCTACTACATGGAGTATCTTGCCATGGGAGGATGTGTTGACTAAAGAAGAGTTGCTAGCTATATAGATCTGTCAATTGGAAAGAAGGCCATAAGACATGGATATTGCAATAGAAATATTGATGGCAATTACTAGAGAGGTTTAACAAAAAGCAAAGACTTAGACTGAGAGATATAAAGGATGGAGATGGGGTACTTGTGTATGATAACAACTTTGAAAATCAACATATTGCCATCAAGAAGGTTTCTAAGAAATAATTTGGTCCCCACATTGTTAAGTAGGTGTATGATAATTCTACATATGCTCTTTGTGAGTTGGATGGTATCACTATTAATATTCTAGTTGTAGGAAAGAGGATCAAACTATTTAAGAGAAGAGATTTAAGCACAAGTGAAAAGGATGGACATGACATTTAGCTTATTGATGATGGTGTAGAAAATGAGCAAGAGGAAATTCATGAAGATAATGAAGATGAAGAAGATGAAGGCTTTAAACCTAATGAAGACTAAGTAGTTTGGCACATGCTGAAGGTGGACCAGGTTTAAAGTGGTTATGGTAAGAGTACTATAAGTTTTGTATATACAAGTAGGTTGTTGTAGTTCATAGTTTTGAATAGCTTTAATTTTTAGAAATCTCATGTTGATTGGGAAGCCTTTGATGATGCACAACATATCCAAGATCCCTACCAAGTTTGGTAGCCAACCAAGTAAATATGCAGGAGATACATGCTTTGGAAGGTTGATATTTGTAGTAGACTGTGTGCAAGAAAATAGGACATCATGCTATGCAATGTTATTCTGGGGTAGCAACTTATAGACTTGACTTTGTTGTCTTCAAGGAAGTTATAGTTTGGAATTGGGGCTATAGTTTTCCTTTAGAAAGCTCGGTGATCCTAATTACTATTGGAAAGTTCTCAGCAGTTTTATGTAGGGCTTCTTGATTGACAAGTTTTTGAGAGCAGGGAGTGACTAATCATGGTGGGTGAAAAGTATTGTGATTGAAAAACACTAACCTTGAGATTGAGTAGTGTAGCACATGCTAGAGGATGTGTAGGTTTAGGGAGGGGTGGATGTCATATGGTATCATGTCCAATGGATGAAACAGTGAAAGAGTCTATGTTTACAAAGGTTTCACTTATACACCTATTGACACTTGGGTTTTCTGCATGAGGAGTTTAGTGAGTTTAGTGATCGGACATGGAGATTTAACAAGTGGGTTACTTACTCAATGGAACCTTAGTCTTCTTTATGTACTTGACAAGGTCATGGTGTTCATGCTTCGGTTTAGATATCTCTAGGATACTTTAAACACGAAGAGTTTCCCCTAGCCTTAATTTATGCTTTTGGAGACTTTAGGAGAGTATTTTGGGATACAAATGGATATGAATAATTTTAGGGAATTCAATGTAACTTCAAGGAGAAGAAGGGCACCATATGAAGAAAATTTGCTAATAAAAAATGTGAAGGAAAAGGGAGACATCTCATATATTTTATTCATGAAGAGAAGCAACTCAATATCCAGAGAGAGTAAAGCTTGAAGAGAGAGAGAGTTCTTGGAGGTCGTCTATGGATTGATCTACAATGGATCAATGTTGTAGTACATGGTATACAAACTGAATATTATAGTCCATAGCTTTGGTTGTTAGAGCCCTCTTGATCCAAGTGCCTTCTTTTACCTATAGCTATCCCAATGAGATATAGTATGAATATGGTGCACAGATCGGACGCCGTATGCACGCATAGTGAGCGACAGAAGGTCCCCAAGAACAAAAGAACTCTACTTTTTACACAAAAACCAATGAAGAAAACTTGCACAACATGAACAAGAGACCGATTGGGTGCAATCTCCCCCCATGCCTTGTGTGAGCGCTCCATAAAGCATGTATTTAATATATTATTCATCTTCAAGCTCAAATAATAGCCCAATTTACAAAATAGCACGCTTTAGCTTTTGTGTTTGCTTTTGTGCCACTAAAAAATTAAAGCTATTGGGCACCCAAGAAGTCAGGCGGTACCCAAATACAATGTTCAATACAAATATTTAAATCGTGCGCCCATGCGTATACAAAAATAATAAATAGTGCTTTAGGAAATAAGCGCGACAAAATATGAGCGCCATGCCTAAGATACACGACCATCAAAAATTGATGATAATTTGAATATACGTTATCCTCTAATGCTTCCCCATGCCACCGCTGCTCGCTCTACACATCAACTGAAGCATTCACAATTGTTAGAAAAATAATACAATTAAACCGACAAAAGTGAATACCTAGCAGTCTTCAGCTACAAAAATAAATTGGTTAGAAATCAATCCTAACCTTAATTTATTACGAGTGCGCACTCTAAACTCATAAACGTTTATTAATTTAAATATGTATTTTTCGGAATCACCCACTATGAAATCACCCATGTACACATAAAATTAACAAAACGCCCAAAAAGGATAGGCGTCCCCATCGACTTTTCGCACAAAGAATCCACTTTGTGTATGAGCCCCGGTAATAATAAATTTTACGGAATCCACCGCAAAACCTCACGGAATCCATCGTGAAATATGCCTCCTAGCATCAGAATAGATTTGAAGATTTTTTAATTTGCCTCTAATAGAATAGAATAATCAAAAACTCTAAATTTCTTGAGTTTATCTTTAAGTATGAGAATGTCTCTAATACAACAAAATAAACTTTCAACTATTATAATCATCTTAAAGTGTGAAAATTTCTCTAACATAATAAAATGATCAACTTTAAAGTTTTATTATTTAAAGTATTTATTTAATATATTTAATAATCTATTTTTATTAATAAATTATATAAAATATTATTTTATTTAATTACTTTGATCAATATATTAAATTATTTTATTTTTATCTAATTTATTAAGTTATTTAATTATTTATTTATTTAAACTATTTTTGTTAACCTATTTATTTAAAAAACTAACTATTTAACTAATTAGTTTTTAAAACATCAAACTATTCTAACTATTCTTTCTAATGGTTTGACTAATCTAACAACTTACTTAATCTGAATATTTTAATGTAACGTGCTTGACTGAGGACCCCTTTAGTTGCAGAATTTAATGGTCCATTAAGAGATTTTTCCTAAGCGATACCGCCCAATACTCTTTAGAATTATACAAGGTTTGTTGCTTAGGGTCCCTTAAGTCCACTTCATAATGGAAGGTCCTGACGATAACCCATAAGGATCAACCTAAATCTGGGTTTCTAATTCTACACTAAGGTCACCTAATAGCACCCTTGAGCCACTACATTTGCAAGTCAACTCAAATGAAGTAGACCAATGCTGCACTTGGTTCATCGTGAGTGAGAAATGAGGGGGAGCAACATGGGTCGACTCCTCTACACATAGGGTATAGGCTTGACTCTATTCCCCTAAAATGGAATTGCTTGGGGTCTAAGATAACACACTAGGCAGTCACACATTTAGCCACTTCCTAAATTTAATACCTCGAAGGAAAACTCTTGGCTTATCTTAACCACCCATCCATAGGATGGGCCTGATGGGGACCTCACCCTTATGCTTTCCTCACGAGTGTGTTTTAGTTATCTAATTATCATAACACATTTAGATTTGACATGCAAAGATAACTTCCTTAATTAGCTATTAAACATTGGTTCCTTCACGTAAATTATGGTCACAGACACAAAGACAATATCAAAGCAGTCTTTTGAAAGCAGTTATAAAACAATGTACTTGTTCCATACCTTCTCTAAGGTGCAATCCCAACCTAGCATTCCGCCCCTTAATTTGGGGCTCATGTCCAATCTCAAGCACATGATCCACAAATCCTACCCTTATCTAGCATCATGGCCTTCCAAGAAGTTCATCCTGGGTGGTTCCTAGGAGTAATGCCAATCTGGCATTCCATCCCTTAATTCAGGATTCGTGTCCAATCTCAGTTACATAATCCACCAATCTACTCTTATCTAGTATAGGGCTTTTTTCTAGGAAGTCCATCTTGGGTCATGTAGGGGTCGAGATGTTCCTAGGAGCATAAGGGGTTTACTAGCTAGAGCCCCCTCCGGCACCCTCACCTCCTGCTGTCTAAGGGTTTCCTACGAAGAGACCTCTCATATCTAGGGTCAATCCTAACCTCTAGCGCAGTCAAACAACCCCTTAGAGAGTGAAGGGCTCCTACCACTAACCTTGGGGGAGTTTTAATGTTTAACTATTAATCCACCCATGAGCGCACAAGAACTTTTGTGCAAACACAATCAAGCAATCGACTTATCAATAACAACTCTAAAAACATATCCTTTCCATCACATCAATCCAAACAATCTCTTTGAATATCCCATTAAAATTAGCCTTCTTAAATAAACAAATTCAACAATCCTAAACAACATCCTTTGCACACTTGCAAAAGAAGATGCAATCCCTAGTAGCTTATTCATCCTTCAATTGCAAATATATAAAGTGATACATGCAACTCCCCTTCAGTCAACAGCTTCAAATAATATGGCACTAGACTTTTTGTTACATCACAAGCTTTTCCCCAAATGATTCAATGTTTTATTATGCACAATAGATACATAAATCTTTTTCATTCAAACCCAAGTATGTTATGCATAAGGTGTATATCATATTCTAATGATTAGCTTCCAAACACAAGTAAATGTCCTAGTCGTTTTGCTCAATCAAATTAACCTAGCTTCCCTTGGATGATAACCTACTTTACTTAGATTCTACAATTATTCTTCTCTTTAAAAACACATATAAAACATAAAGCTTTAGATTACAAGGGTCTCATAAGAAATAGAAGAACTTGAGAGATTTGTAATGTAGGAGGTATATTTACGGTATTCATAGTCACTTTTCCTTAACTTGAGGACTTCCTCTTGGACGCCATCTCATCCTTTGTGCTTCCAATCCCTATTGCTTCTTCCCAGCATATCGACGACCTTCTCTTGACAGTACTACTTTCCTTTTCCTCTAGTGACCTTGACCTTATGAGCTCTAGATGCCCCTATTTATGACTTTGGTAGCAACTCATGGTAGATTGAAAATAGAAATGAGATGGATGAAAACTAAGGTGTTGGAGTGATGGGTGGCTTAGGAGAGGACATTTTACCACTCTCTCCTTCTCTTTCCCTCTACCTATAACTTCTTCCCTTCCTTTCTATCTCTACCTCTCTCTTCCTCTACCCCTATCTCTCTTTCTTTATCTCATCTCTCCTTTTTTCTTCTTCTTCTCACTTCTCCTACTCCTCTTCTCTTTCCTTACTTCTGCTCTTCTTCCCCTCCTCTCTCTCTCTCTCTCTCTCTCTCTCTCTGGTATTGGCAGCAACTGGCGCTTGATAGAAAAAACTCCTAGGCTATCCTTAGCTAGGGCTTTATATAGCCTTAGCTCTCAGGCCTACTATTCTCTCCTCATCACAATTGGTGGATGGAGGTCTGGATGGTTATGGTGCTTCGGTAGGATCAATGAGTGGAGATGTGTGCAGTTTGATGATGCCGAGGATGGAACGTTTGTTAGCTTCGAGATGCTATCGATGATGATGCGGAGGACGGAATGCTAGCTTCGAGGGTGATCGCGATTCGCTTAATCAGATTGGTAGCCGCACTGCTCAGTTCAACGGCCAGTAATTTTGATTTTTTATCCTTTAACTTTTTTTTAACAAAAACTTTTGAATCCCCCCACCACATGAACGGTGAATTATCACATTTAACTACTTAACTATTGACTACTTAATTATTAAATTATAATAACATAGCTACATATTTAAATGTTCAAACTTAAGTTAAAAATTTTACTATTTAATCAATAATCTAGCTTCACTTTCCCAATCTGTAAGCTTATTGCCAATTCAAGTTGGAAGCTCAAATACAAATGCTCATAAGAATAAAGGGCAAGAGGTTACACAAGTATATAATAAAAAAGCATACTATGTAATGTTGCTTGTTACACGGCATCCTTGAATAGAAAAAGAGAAGTTATCAATAGAGATTGTTTGGGATATTTGATTTTATTTGAGAATGATGAAATGAATCCTTGAACCCATGCTTGGGATACCTCGCTTTTCTTTTTTTAAGAATGATGAAATTAACCCTTGAACCTATGCTTGTGAGAGTTAGACAAGAAGAGGTATACAAATAAAGTGAAAATTGGAATCTACAAAGCCAATGAATCATGAACATATTGAGGGATGCAAATTGCTCATCTTGTGGGATGACATATTCCACCTCAAGGGATGTGAAGATATAAGAGATTGCTCGAGAACCTTGCAGAGAAGAGGGCTTAGTGGTAGTAGCCTCATAATTTGTGATCACTCTCACTATGTAGGGGAGCATAGTGGGTTTTTGAGCAAATAAATCCAATTGTTAATGTTGAAGAGACTGTGAGCACAGTGAAAGTGGGGTGGGCCCTAACTCACAAGTTCTACAATACAATTTATGCTAGAAACCAATAACCCCTAAGTTCTAGAGATCAAGATGAGGATATTCTTGATTCCTTTAAGTAAGAGAGGATGCAATGTCCTTCCCCACACGTGTGTGAATGGGGGCTTGAGGGAAGAAAAAATTATTAAGATTTAAAAAACTTTACTTTTTAAACACTTATCTACATATGTCGAGTGAGGTACTACCACTAACTCACTGTCACCCTTATCATTAACTTGGATCTAAAGACCGCTGCCATAATCATTGTGATACCTGCCATGCAACCAAAGGCCGATAAGAAAAAGAAGAACTTGATGAGAATGATGAGGGAGATAGAGGGGCATTGGTAATCACACACACAATAGGAGTAACCTCCAAAGGCTTGTGTCACCAAAGGCTCATAGAAGGCCTAATGTTTCAAACCCGAGAGAGAGAGAGAGAGAGAGAGAGAGAGAGAGAGAGAGAGAGAGAGAGAGAGAGAGAGAGAGAGAGAGAGAGAGAGAGAGAGAGAGAGAGAGAGAGAGAGAGAGAGAGAGAGAGAGAGAGAGAGAGAGAGAGAGAGAGAGGGAGGGAGGGAGGGAGGGAGGGAGGGAGGGAGGGAGGACATGGAGAAGGAGAAGAGGAAGAATAGGAGGTAATGGAGAAGAGGAGGAGAGAGGAAAAGAAGAGGATAGGGGAGGAGAAGAGAAGAAGAGAAGAAGAGAGAAAAAATAGAGAAGATAGGGGGAGGAGAAGAGATGCGTAGAGAGAGAGAGAGAGAGAGAGAGAGAGAGAGAGAGAGAGAGAGAGAGAGAGAGAGAGAGAGAGAGAGAGAGAGAGAGAGAGCTATAAGTGATGAGGTTGCCTTACAAAGAATGGAAGGCCAAACCGTGTATGTATGCCTTAGAGTCTACGGAGGCATTATAGTGATCGAAAGCTCAAGAGGACAACATGAGGATGTCTAGCACTTAGGGACTCCATCAAGAAAAGCAACATCTCATCCATGACACTTACAAGGCAAAGGACTCCTAGGTGATTCGTAAATTCATTTCTATTTTTGGTCGTTATTTCTTTTTATCAAGTCATGGATTCCGTTCTATTTGATTCTATTAAGATCATATATGAACCTTACTTCAAACTCCTAAAGATATGAATACACTTGCATAATAATGATGGGGGAGGGTCGACCATTAATGAAATAGGAGGTTTCTTGGGTTAGGAATACAAAGGGGAATAAAAAAGGAGGTTACATTTGTAGTTAGGATTAACTTGCTCAAGACCCAAATTAATGTAAAACCACCACCCATAAAAGTATACTTGCAAGGGTAAGGCCTTAGAATCTAGGTATTAAGCCTTATGGAAATGTTGTACTTTTAGGAAGAAAAGTGTAGTTGGATTGCTTGATATGATTAAATTAGACGTAAAAGTAGACACCTTGCAAGCCCAAAACAAAGCTATGCATAGGTTGTGCATGATAAAGCTTTTCATCAATTAGAAAAAAATCCTACAATGTAAAGAAAGGGCTAGAGATGGTTATTTTAATGAAGATCGGCATGTACTACTTTGTAATTGCACTTTAAGAAAGAATAAGTTGTTGTAGATTGCATCCCCTTTTACAAATGATACAAAAGTTATTGTTTTTTTTATTAACTTATCTATTTAAAAAAAGGGCTTGTTGGTTTGGGGAAAAGAGATTGCCTTCCTAACTAAGATTCATATATGGAATATTAAAAATGGTTGTTTGGATCGACACTATGAAAAAGAAATGTTTTCCTAGCTATTGGTCATAGGATGCTTGCTTGGTTGTGTATTTGCACAAAAGTTCTTATGCCCTATGGACATATTTATGGTTATATACTAAACCACCCCTAAGGTTAGTGGCAAGAACCCTTCACCAATGGGCTGATTTGACTATATTGGAGGCTAGGGTCACCGACCCTGGATGCAAAAGGTCTCTTTGTAGGAAGGTTGTTAGGCTAGGAGACAATAAGGGTGCCGGGGGGGCTCTCACTGTAAATCCCCTAGGTCTATCAAGGATTGGCCTAATCCCTATGAGCCTAGGATGGACTTTCTAGAGAGTAATACTGAAGTTAGGATTGAAACCCTTGAGGACTATTTTGATTCAATAGGAATAAGTGAAACTAACAAGGCTAAGATTGCCAAGTTGAGGCTGGTATAGGTGAGGTATGCTTATAGTGGAAACAGTGGTGCTGATACAACGCTACCACCAAAAGCCTTATAACTTTGGGAAGATATCAAGAAAGCCATATGACAAAGATACTTTCCACCTTGCTATCATACCATCAAGATGACTGAGTTCATTTTCCCTAGGATTAAGCCTAGGGGCTTATTATTCCCGATTCATGATGCTACAAAAATATGCATCACCTATGGATATTGCCCAATAAGTGGCCGAATTTTCTCACGGATTGAATCAACCATAGGACACTTGTGTATGTTGAAAAACATTGATCTAGAACATGGCAGAAGCTATGGAGGATGGAAGATGAATACACAACTCATGATGACATAGACTTAGATAGACTAACTGTTACACAAGTGAATTAGATTCCAAGATGGAAGCTTGGACTCATAAACACATTCTTGTGTAAGATGGACAATGACACTGACAATGACTCAAACTGATAGTACCATCACCTTGTAATGAGTGTCAACCAAGTACATGCCTTTATAGCTTTTTGGATAGTACCACTCTCCTCACTACGCATATTGGATTCCAACCATCTCTTCTTAGAGCGTACATCATTTTTCTATCTTCTAGCTTCTTTAGGGTGTACATCTAGCCTCTATGGGCAAGCATCATTTGCTATTCTCAACACCCCCCCTCAAATGATGAGTCTCTACCCTTGGTGGCTTTTGCCCCCCCTACATGATGACATGGCACGGGAGACTAGCTCTTTGGCAGCCTAGTCAAGTTAAGGCTTGAAACTTTACATCTTTGGTAAGGTCTTTTACATCCACTATGGGAAACAATATCCACTACGGAAAATAAAGATCCACTATGGGAAATAAAGATCCACTATGGGAAAAATTATTTGTTGTCAGCATCAGAAATTTCTTTATCTTCTTCATGCTTCTTTGGCATCCTTTACTTTTCTCAATCTTCTAGGTGTCTTTGATCTTCTTGGACTCCTTCTTGGTCTTCATGCTCTTCATCTTTGACTTATTCTTCATTATCTTGTACTCTAGTATTCTTTGTGAGGTCCTTTTGGTCTTCTTTCTCAGTGAGTTTAAGATGGGTGCAAATAGGTGCATTGCTATGACTTGACATGACTTGTTGAATTATTTCATAAATCTTGGGATACATAACTTTTGGGATTTCATATGGATTTGACTCGCGGCTTGACATTACATTGGATTTTCTTATGAGATCATACAACATTTTGTCCTTCATTTTGCTTGCTTTGTCACTCTTTGCTTTGCTTGTTGCTTCTTTCACTTTGACTTTGTTCTTGTTGTCCCCCTCAAGCAAAGGTACCACCAAATTTGAGTTTTGCATGATGGCCAAGGCAGCTAGAATGTCTTCAAAAACTTCAAATGAAATCATTGATTGCTCTTTTATGTAGACAGCTCCAGGTCTTCCTGCAAGTGGGTCAACCAAGTCTTGCATGTAGTGTAAGTGAGCAACATGAGCCATGTTACTCTTCAAGAGAAGTATCCATTTATAGTTCTTTATGTTTAGGATTTCCATGGTTGAGATAAATCAATAAATGAGTTGGAAAAGATTGTGTCAAGGACACAATAAATTTTAGTGTTAAACAACACTATTTAGTATCAAGAGATAGTAGCTCGTTCTTGAATCCTGCTAAATCTTGATATTGGATCACTTGCTTGCTGATTTATTATGGTTTCCTTGCTAGATACTGAGTGGCATTAACAAGCTTGAGCTGAAGGAAGTAAGGGTAAAAGATTAGCTTGATTTCAAGCTTGATGATGCTTGATGTCAGGTGGGCTGCTTGATCTTCAGGCCAGTAGCTTGATCTTCAAATCTTCTTCTTCAAGGTCTATACTTGCTTAAGACTTCATATTTGACAGTCAATGACCTAGTTGAGCTGAGAAATGTGAGATCTTGAACTGAAAAAAGGAGCTTGAGTTGAAGTAGCTATGGAGCTAGGGTTTTTTTGACAATCAGTCCAACTGGTTTTCTGACTGGTTTTCGAGCTATTATAGCTCATACATAAGATCATTCGGTGAGATATTCTATGTAGGATAAGCTTATGTCTAGGCCTTCCAAAGCCCAACTCGCAGAGTGAATCATGCCACGTAGGGAGAGAATCGATGGTACAAACTTCAATATGCACACTTCAGACAACAATGGAAATCCACGTAATGCTAGAGTTAGGGAGGCTCAAGGTCATACTGTGATGTACCAGATAGAAGCGTCTTGAAGTGATGAAGAGATTCACATAAGAAATAATGCAATGATGTGGCTTACTTTGAGAGATCCAAGTGCTCCAAAGTAGAAAGGTACTCTTTTGACTATGGCTACCACAAGGTCAAGTGGAGATGGAAGTGAGAAATGGAACCATGAGCTAGATTTGAGCTGATCTGAGGTTAAGAGGGACTGAGAGAGCAGAGAGGGGAGTTATGCCATGCTCAGCTAAGCTCTAATACCATGTTGAAAAACACGGATCTAGAACATGGTAGAAGCTATGGAGGATGTAAGATGAATACACAATCCATGATGATGACATTAACTTAAATAAATGAACTGTTACACAAGTGAATTAGGTTCCAAGATGAAAGCTTGGACTCGTAAACACTTTCTTGTGTAAGATGGAAAATGACATTGACAATGACTCAAACCAATAGTACCATTACCTTGTAATGAGTGTCAACCAAGTACATGCCTTTATAGCTTTTTGGATAGTACCACTCTCCTCACTGTGCATATGGGATTCTGAACATCTCTTCTAGAGCATTCATCATTTGTCTATGGGCAAGCATCATTTGCTATTCTCAACAGTCTAGAGTTCCTAAGGTCAACCAACTTGTAAGACACTATCATAAGAGCCAAAGCTTTGATCAAGTCTAATGGAGACTAACTTTTTCAAGATAATTATTTCCTAACGATCCCAAAGAAGACTATAATAACTCAAAGAACCAAGGAAAGACATGTCATGAGTGCGGTGAGAAAGGGCACATCTGAAAAAGATGCCTTGATCATCGATGCTTCCTTTGCAATGAGCCTGAATGTATCCAAGCTGACTATCTTAAATTGGAATAAGAAGTAAAGAAACCCACGTAATAAAGCAAAGGTGCACAAGTTATGCATTTAACTTTCCTAAAAAACCAAATACTAATGAAACCCAAACCTTAGAAGACGATTAGAAACCCTGAAAGGAATCTTTTCAAGATATAATAAGTCTTATACTTGTAATAAAACTACCTTGCACTGGCTATTCCATCTTGTCTTTGTAATAATTGCATCGCTTTGTAGTTTGAGTGCTTGCATTTCATTAGAGTAGCTGCAACGTGCCTGCCCGAAGCTACTTCCTTGGCAGTACGTTCTTAGTAGCCCATCAAGAGATGTTCTAGAAAACACCGTCTGGGATTTTTTATTAAAACCCTTGGAGTTTGCTAACTAGGCTCGCTTGATTCTACCCCATAGTGGAAGCTTCCGACGTTCCCACAAGGATTGACCTGAGTCTTTTTGTTCAAATCAACTACTAACGATTGATTAGTGTTAGTGGTTTGAGTTTTCATCCCTTATAAAATTTGCTAACTGAAACGGGCTTGTGTTGTGCTAAGTTCAAAGAGAACAGGAGACGAAGGAGAGTGTGGCACTTTGATCCCTTCAGCCCATGGTTCTAAAGTGATGCAAGTTAGGCTTTGATCTATTATGTTCCATCAAAAATGTGATTTTTATTCCTTCTTAGGAAAGCTCTCAACTTACCAAGACCACCCAACCATAGGTCTGGGTCCGTTGAGGGTCCATCCTCCCTCTTCCCTTGAGGGAGAATTTTTAACTACCTAATTACCTACCACCTTAGATTCAACATATAAAAATAGCTTCTTTGAATTATCTCTTGATACAAATTCGTTACACGCCTTTAATTCATGGCACAAAAACATAGTAAAGCAATCCCTTCTCAATAGTTCCTTTAAACAAAATAACTTTTTACAATGTTTTCTGTTCTAACTAGAATGATGTCAATTCGAAGGTATTATTTTCTCCAAGTTCAGTTCCTAAACTAGTATTGGAACTTTCAAGATACTATCTGGAATTCGAAGGGTAGTTGGCAGTTCGTAAGAGCCTAAGGACTTTATGACCAGAGCCCCTTGGTATCCTCACCTCCTCCAACCGACTAGAGTTCCCTACGATAAGAACTTTCGCATCATGATTGGTCTATACTCACTAGTGTGAAACAAAAAAAAAACAAAAAAAAACCCTTGGAGTAGGTTTTATTCACACTGACCTTGGGGAGGTCTAGTGCCATCAAGAACATAGCCTCAGTTGGCATTTTGTACTCATCAATTAGTACCTAACTTACAATCACGAACATCTTATTTTGAATGCATTATGCATAAACTTTTAACAAATTTATTTCCAAGAAAAAACTTTTTTTAATAATAATATCAAGGAAAAACTTAGTGTAGGATTTCCACTTACTTGGAATCTAGTTCGGACTGAATCTAAACAAAAAATCTATTTTTGAGAATAACTCCCTTGGTGGACTTTTCTCAATGGAGTTTCATTGGTCCTTGCCCATGATAGAAAGAAGATATTGATTAGTTTTATTATAAAAATTATTATTTTGATAATTCCATCTCAAGGTCTTTTATATAATGAGAATTAGTGTCCATGTTTATCCATCAGAGGTTTCATTAGATCAATACAAATAAAGCATATTAAGTATTTTAGGGACACATTACCTTTCTTGTACTCTCCTTGGTGCTTCTTGTACAAATCCAAATTACCCCTTGGAATTTGGGGTTAAATTTTCCTTTAAAAGATTATATGCAAGAAATAAATAAAATCATATTTTAAGAATGCAGCTTTTTGTTGCCAATTCACAGAATGATAGCTTGCTAGTTGCCTTTATTATCAAAATATAGTACATGGGGATCTATGACGAGTGTTGGTTGATGGTATTCATCGTAGCTTCATTTCTAATCCTAGTACTCGTCATTTCGTTTGTAGTGATTGTGTCTGTAGAGTTATTGGCAGCTCTTGCCTCCATGAGCTTCATAGCTTTCTTCTTTGGGGTCATGGTCTTTAATCACAAGATCATAGAGGGATTTTTAGCAAGAGAGCTCAGGGTCGTTGCAATTGGATTGATAGGGGATGGCGATCACTAGGAATTTAGAAAAATTGAGAAGAGTCTTGATTCCACAAGGAAGTGGGATAGAAGGGATGGAGGATTCGATTCCAAGAGCCTGCTAAGTATCCACCTTGTCTTCATGACAAGAATCCCCGCCCTTGCGCTTCTCTTGCCCCACTCCCTCTTGCTCTATTCTCTTGAGAAGGGCCTCTCCTCTCTTGCTCAGGCTGCCTTTTCAACGGCTCCTCATGCCTTGTATTTATAGTTAAATTGAAGAAGAAGGGTTGTGGCCAAGAAGAGGAGCTCTTTATGGAGGGTATCTTGGCAAATTAGCAATCTGGAAGCTTTCAAGATGCAATTTGATGCAGGCGATTTAATCTTTGAGGTCCAGAGAGGCTGCCAGAGATGCCATGACTAATTTGCATGGCTCTAGGATGATCTTGCTTCAATCTAAGCCTCTCCTCAAACTAAGAAGAGGGGAAGATTTGTGGAGTTATCTATTGTGATTGAGGAGGAGAATATGAGATTTTCCTTGTGCATTTAGGATCTCCAAATTTGGGAGAATCATCCACCATTTTCTTAAATTAAAAAAAGGGGGAGATGTGGCGTCATCTTCCTCTTCTTCTTCTTTTTCTTCATAAAGCTTTAAGGATTTAAAGCTTAAAGATTTTAGACTTGTCTTACTTTGCTAAGATTTAAAAGGTTTTGGTCAATTATGACTTATGGCTTATGACTTGCGTTTGTGTGGTGACTTCCGTGAGGATGGCTATAGTCCTTATCAATGTGGAAAAGTGTGGGGTTACAAGCCTTGAACTATTTTGCTTGAGACTTCCTTTATTTAATGGTCTAGAATTATTCAAATCTAATTACGAGAAGTCGAAAAGATTATAATGAAGTCGGAATATCACATCTCCTTCCCCTTATTAGAGGAATCGAGATGTCCTCATCTCAAATGAAATTGAGGATATTGGTTACATAGTGATTTTTGGTCAACCCAAGCGGCATCCTCTTCAAGGTAGTCTTTCTACTAGACAAGATATTCTCTAAGTGTTTTACTTCTTAGAGTTTTCTCCTATATGTCAAGTATCTTTTCTAGCTGAAGTTTAAGGACTCCTTGACTTGGCATCACAATCTATTGGTCATTAAGTACAGGGGAGGTGGGGTGGGGGGGGGGGGGGGGGGGGGGGGCAGGGGGAGAATGTGGCATCATCTTCCTCTTCTTCTTCTTTTTCTTCATAAAGCTTTAAAGATTTAAAGCTTAAAATTTTTAGACTTGTCTTTCTTTGCTAAGATTTAAAAGGGTTTGGTCAATTATGAATTATGGCTCATGACTTGTGTTTGTATTGTGACTTCCGTGAGGAAGGCTACAGTCCTTGTCAATGTGGAAAAGTGTCGGGTTACAAACCTTGAACTATTTTTCTTGAGACTTCCTCTATTTAATAGTCTAGAATTCTTCAAATATAATTGGGAGAAGTCTGAAAGATTGTAAATAAAGTCGGAATATCACATCTCCTTCCCCTTAGAGGAATTGAGATGTCCTCATCTCAAATGAAACTAGGGATATTGGTTACATAGTGATTTTTGGTCAACCCAAGCGGCATCCGCTTCAAGATAGTCTTTCTACTGGACAAGATATTCTCTAAGTATTTTGCTTCTTAGAGTTTTCTCCTACATGTCAAGTATCTTTTCTAGTTGAAGTTCGAGGACTCCTTGACTTGGCATCACAATTTGTTGGTTGTTAAGTACATGGTCATGGTTAGGAACATACGATTCCAATAGACTAACATAAAATACATTATGCACTTTCAAGTTATTAGGGAGTTGCAGCTTGTAGGCATTTGGTCCTATATACTTTAGTACCTTATATGGCCCATGATACTTGGGACTTAGCTTCTTGAATTCCCCCAAAGATAAGAAACTTTTTTTTGGACGAACTCGTATGAAAACCATGTCACCTTCTTTGAAAATGTGTTCTTGCCTTCATTGATCGGCACATGCTTTTTGTCGATCCTTGGCGGCTTGAATATCTTGCCTTATAGTCTTCACTTGTTGATCCATTTCTTCTAGCATTTTCCTAGATGCTTTTACCCATAGGGTAGAATCGGAAAAATTTAATGGTGTAAGGCAATCTTGCCCATATAGTGCCTGAAAATGAGTCATTTGAATACTTTGATGGTATGATGCATTGTAGGTGAATTCAACTAAGGATAGGTATTGAATCCACTGTTTGGGCTCCCTATTACAATAAGCTCTCAGTATGTCTTCAATAACTTGGTTGACCCACTTTGTTTGACCATCGGTTTGGGGATGGTAGGCAGTACTGAAGCAGAGCTGGGTTCCTAGAGCATTGAACAAACTCTTCCACAAGTTTGATGTGAAGAGAGAATCACGATTGTTGATGATTCTCTAAAGTAATGCATGGAACCTAAAAATTGTCTTAATGAAACTCCTAGTGATATCAGAAGCCTTGTAATTGGTTTTTACAGGAATAAGGTGTGTAACTTTTGTTAGCATATCAATGACTACCATTATGAAGTTATATCTTCCTTGTATCGGGGGTAATCCAACTTTAAAGTCCATGTTGATACACACCTATTTCATTTGAGGGATGTCAAGTGGCTGGAGCTTTCCTGGCAACTTGACATATTCGGCCTTAATTCGTTGGTAGTTTAGGCATTCAATGACAAACTTGAGTATATCACCCTTGAGTCTTTCCCAATAGAAGCTTCTTCTAACTGTATTAAGAGTCTTAGCATAACTAGGATGACCTAAAAATGGAGAATCATGAGCTTTTCAGAGTATTTTCTTTTTGATTTCCTGACTTGCAGGAATATGTAGTCTTGTCCTATAACAGGCAAGCTCCTCCTTTATGGAAAAATCTTGATACTTAGTCTTGATTCTTGAATTTGAGTCCTTGATGGAAATTTCTCTTAGCAATATCTGATAGCTTGGATCCTTCACTACCTCTTCTTTAGCCATTTCTATGAGAGGGTTATTGGGCATGGAAATCATTGTAGCAAGAGTTCCAGCCCTAGAGCGGCGTTGTCCTAGCCTTTTCACACATTTTGGTGATACGAAAGAGTGGGTACTTCCATAGTCCATTAAATTTCAAAAGGGTTTACCTTGATAATTTGCTAGTGTTTGAATTACTAAGAATTGGCGATTCAGACCCTACTTATTGATAGTGGCATATACTCTGGCTCTTTCCATATCGGATTCCATTGTAGGATCTTTATCATTACTCACCTCCTTTGGGTTTATTCTAGCAACCTTCCCCCTGGCATCTTGGCTTTTCCTGTGAAACTGACCTTGGCCAAGCTTCGGGCACTGCCTCTTGAAATGTCCTGGTTCCTTGCAATAGAAACACCTTGGAACCTCATTGCTCTTTCTTGTGGATATAAAGCTTTCCACTACATTTGATTTGGCCTTCTTCATCTTGTTTGGTTGGTACTGCCCTTGGGCTTTTTTTGCATAACTGTGGGAAGTTGCCATTATTCTAACTATTTCTGTTCTAAATTTTTGCATTTCTTGACCTTTATTTAATCTCCTAAACTATTGGAGCTGCTCGAATCAATGCATCCTATAATTCTGATGGTCTCATTGATTCAAGGCATGTATTTAGGGGTGGATTTAGACCATTGCAAAATTTGGACACTTGCTGTGAAACATCCATCATAGGTGCATATTTTAGAAGTGTTACAAATTTGGAGTAGTAAGCTTCTAGGCTTAGGCTTAAGTGCTTTAGATTGAAGAACTCATTCATCTTCTGGGCTTGATATGTGGGTGGAAGATATCTCCCACACACAACATCCTTAATCTTGTTCCAAGTGCTAGCACTTTTGGACGTTCTTTAGTCCTTGCACCACTATTTCCACCAAAAATGGCAGGCATCTCCTGTTGTGAATTTTAGTTTGGCGATCATAGCTTGATTTGATGCTGCAGTCCCTGTAGCAGTGAAATAGTCTTCCATAGATTCTATCCATGTTTCTGCTTCAGTTGGAATGTCCGTTCCTTTACCATCAATTTCTAGTGACTTGTATTGCTTTAGAAGAAATTTCTTCTCTTGAGCTTCTGTAATATTGAGATTCGTGGTGATGTTATGGAAAATTATGCAATTTTTATGATCAACTTTCTCTCCAATCATATTTTTAAAAAAATATGTTTACTTGCTTAATCTACCTCATTAATTTAGGAAGGAAATTATATACTACTTGGCCTTTTGATAATGATCAGAGTTTACACTTCAAAAGAGAGTTTTAATTTTAATCAAAAAAATCATCAAACGATAATATCTTCCCACTATTCCTGATTATCAAGGAGACAAATGGATGGAGAAAAATAATTCTTTACGTCATTAGGTAGGAAGGGAAAACATTATTCGAGTAGTTTGGAAGCCCATTTTATTCTTGGAAAAGGTTTTTCTACCACAATCTAGGCATGGCATTGCAATACATCCATTGCATAGTAATTAGGATTCTAGAAATGGATATCCAAAAATCTATATTTGAGGGGAAGATTAGGTAACCCATCTTTCTTGTAGTTGCGGCAATTGGAGTGTCCTATAGCCACACGACTCAATCAGTCGATATAACCTTTGTAACCTCCTCATAGATGTACAAGTTTAATTTGACTTATCGTCCTCTAGTGAACATGTTTGAGTTTACTTTGGCCTCATAGAAGAGATAAATCTTGGCAACCTTAAGGGTTTCCATCCACCTTAGCCTCTTTAAATTATTCTGGAGGTAAGCAAGACAATTTGCATCAATGTAACAATACCCTCCACTTAACATCCAATGTCTTTTGTAATACAAGGGTAAAGGATTGTATATCTGATCTAGTATTTGCATCATTCGGTTTCTCCAGTTGAAACTAGAGGAGTGCATTGCTGACATAAACATAACTTGGAAAATCAAGAATCATTTCCAAGGTTTTTCTTTCTGCCACAAATCAAGAACATATATTAACAAGATAAGATTTTCACTACTTAAGGGAAAGATCTTTTATGATGTAATTATAACTAGTTTTATTTACTTGCATCGTGTTCTATATCAACATGCGCTCTAATACTAATTGTAATGTGCATGCCCAAGCTGCTTTCTTGGTGCTACTTTCTTAGTAGTCCATCAAGAGATGTCCTAGAAAAAACCATCTAGGATTTTTTATTAAAACCCTCGGAGTTTGCTAACTAGGCTCGCTTGAGTCAACCCTGCAATGGAAGTTCTGATCATTCCCACAAGGATTGACTTGAATCTTTTTGGTCAAATCAAGTACTAACAATTGATTAGTATCAGTGGTTTGATTTTCCATCCCTTATAAAAAATGCTAATTGAAATGGGCTTGTGTTGTGCTAGGTTCAAAGAGAATGGAGATGAAGGGGAGTATGACACTTTGATCCCTTCTGCCCATGGTTCTAAAGTGATGCAAGTCAGGCTTTCAGATCTCTAATGGTCCATCAAAAATGTGATTTTTATTCCTTCTTAGGAAAGCTCTCGACACGTACCGAGACCGTCCAACCATAGGTCTGGATCCGTCAGGGGTCCATTGTCTTGCTTCCCTTGAGAGAGTATTTTTAATTACCTAATTACCTACCACCTTAGGTTCAACATATAAAAACAACTTCTTTGATTAATCTCCTGATACAAATTTGATACACACCTTTAATTCACGACACAAGAATAGAGTAAAGCAATCCCTTCTCAATAGTTTCTTTAGGAAAATAACTTTTTACAATGTTCTAACTAGAATGATGTCAACTCGAATGTATCATTCTCTCCAAGTTCAGTTCCTAAACTAGTATTGGAACTTCTAGGATACTATCTAGAATTTGAAGGGTAGTTAGCAGTTTGTAAGAGCCTAATGAGTTTATGACTAGAGACCCCTGGTATCCTCACCTCCTCCTACTGACTAGACTTCCCTAGGACAAGACCTTTCATGTCATGATTGGTCTATACTCACTAGCATGAAACAAAAAAAAGAAAACCCCCTAGAGTAGGTTTTATTTACGCTAGCCTTGGGGAGGTCTAGTGTCATCAAGAACATTTCCTCAGTTGGTGTTTTGTGCTCATTGCAATTGTGCCTCAATCAGTGATCTATACTCGATCATCCATCTTTTAGTCTGATGATTTTAGGAAAGATTAGTACCTAACTTACAATCACGAACATCTTATTTTGAATGCATTATGCATAAAATTTTAACAAATTTATTCCCAAGAAAAATCTTTTCTTTTCAAAAATAATAATATCAAGGCAAAACTTAGCATAAGTGGTAATATCTTCAATAGTCTTTTGGGATTTTCCATTACTCGGGATCTAGTTCGGACGGAATCTAAACAAAAACTCTATTTTTTAGAATAACTAGAGTTTCGTGGGTCCTTACCTGTGATAAAAAATAAATCTTGGTTAGTTTTATTACGAAAAGTATTCTTTTGACAATTCCATCTCAGGGTCTTTTATATACCGAGAATTAGCGTGTGTGTTTATCCATCAAAGGTTTCGTTAGATCAATACAAATAAAAAATATTAAGTCTTTTAGGGACACAATACCTTCCTTGTACTCTCCTTGGTACATCTTGTACAAATCCAAATTACCCCTTGAAATTTGAGATTTAAAATTCATTTAAAAAATTATATGCATGAAATAAAGAAAATCATATTTTACAAATGTAGCTTTTTGTTGCCAATTCATGGGATGATGGCTTGCTAGCTGCCTTTATTATCAAAATATAATACCTGGGTATCCATGATGATGAATGCTTGGTTGATGGTGTTCGCACCTTCGTTTATAATCCCAATACTTGTCATTCCATTTGTAGTGATTGTGTCTGTAGTAACATTATTGGCAGTTCCTGCCTCCACAACCTTCATAACTTTCTTCTTCGGGGCCATGGTCTTTAATCGCGAGCTCATAGAGGGGGATTTTGACAAGAGAGCTTGGGGTCGTCGCAATTGGATTGATGGGAATTTGATTGATGGGGATGGCGATCACTAGGAATTTAGAAAAATCGAGAAGAGTCTTGATTCCACAAGGAAGTGGGATAGAAGGGATGGAGGATTCGATTCCAAGAGCCTGTAGAGTATCCACCTTGTCTTCGTGACGAGAATTCCCGCCCTTGCGCTTCTCTTGCCCCACTCCCTCTTGCTCTATTCTCTTGAGAAGGGCCTCTCCTCTCTTGCTCAGGCTGCCTTTTCAACGGCTCCTCATGCCTTGTATTTATAGTTAAATTGAAGAAAAAGGGTTGTGGCCAAGAAGAGGAGCTCTTTATGGAGGGTATCTTGGCAAATCAGCAATCTGGAAGTTTTCAAGATGCAATTTGATGCAGACAATTTGAACTTTGAGGTCCAGAGAGGCTGTGAGAGATGCCATGACTGATTTGCCTAGCTCTAGGATGATCTTGCTTCAATCTAAGCCTCTCCTCAAACTAAGAAGAGGGGAAGATTTGAGGAGTTATCTGTTGTGATTGGGAGGAGAATTCATGCTTTTCCTTGTGCATTTAGGATCTCCAAATTTGGGAGAATCATCCACCATTTTTTTAAAATTAAAATAAGGGGGGAATGTGGCGTCATCTTCCTCTTCTTCTTCTTTTTATTCATAAAGCTTTAAAGCTTAAAGCTTTTAGACTTGTCTTGCTTTGTTACGTTTTAAATGGATTTGGTCAATTATGACTTATGGCTCATGACGCATTCATGTGGTGACTTCCATGAAGGATAACTATAGTAGTCAAAATTGTCGGGTTATGAACCTCGGACTATTTTGCTTGAGACTTCCTCTATTTAGTGGTCTAGAATTCTTCAAATCTAATTGTGAGAAGTCGAGAAGATTGTAAATAAAGCCAAAATATCACAGTAGGACAATGGAAGTGTGGTGGGTCCTAACCCACAAGTTCTATGATACAACTTATGCCAAGAACCAATGACCCATAAGGTCTCTAAAGATGAGGACATCTGAATTCTTCAAAGGGGGAGCAGATATAATATCCTCCCCATTACCTGTGTGAATAGGGGCTTGAGGGGGAAAAAAAAATTTAAGGTAGAAAACTTTAACTTTTAAACACTTACACATGTACATTGATTGAAGTACCATCACCAACTCACTTGGCCCTCATTATCATCTCAGATATGAAGACCGCCACCATAATCATTGTGATAGCCAAAATGCAACCAAAGGCCAATAACACAATGCCATTCACCTACTCCCTTTTAGCATCTTATGTGTACTATTTTTAAGGACATGCTTAGAAAGTGTGGCTGGAAGTATTCATTGATGATCTATGTATTCATTCCAGTTGGGAGAAGCACCTAAACAAACTCCACATAGTCTTGAACGGTGTAGCCAATACGATCTCTCACTAAACCCCTTAAAATGTCAGTTCTAGGTAAAGCATGGATGTATCCTAGGACACGTGGTCTCGAAAAACAACATTGCAAGTCCACACCCTAGAACATGGATTACATGAATGTCCAAATGAGAAGGCTAGGCTAAAACATCTCATTCTAAAGATTCAACCCTATCAATTGATTGCTAGCCAACTCTATCGATTAGGAAATGATGGACTATTGAGAAGATATGTATGTAAGCATGAGATGCATGATGTGCTTGTAGAAGCTCATGGTGGAATTGATGAAGGATACTTCAATGGGGACACTACAGTAGGTAAGGTCTCTAGTCTTAATTGTGGTGGCCTATACTATTCCGCGATGCAGCTAAGTTTGTGAAGCACTGTGATGAGTATCAATGAACCAAAGTCCCTATTTGTAAGGATAAGATGGATTTGAACCCAGTGATAGCATGCAAACCATTTGAAAAATGGGGGATTTATTTCATTGTTACAATCAACCTCATAGTACAATACTCACAAGCAAAGTACATAATCATAGTCATGGACTATCTCGGCAAGTGCTCGTGCAACTTGAAAAAACGACACTAGGATCACTATCAAATTTCTTTGGGAGCAAGTGATCTCACAGTTCAGATGTCCCATAGAATTAATTGGTGATCAAGGCATGCACTTCATCAATGAATTGATTGTCCACTTGTTATCTATTGTCGCTATCACTAGCGATTGTCGAGACCTTACAAACTGATTATCAAGTCAAACGTTTCAAATGATTGGCAATGGCTACCTCTCATATAGTTGTGCATTCTCTCACACAAGGATGTAGTGAGCTTTTCATTGAATCTGATCATTGTAGTCCTCTTCCTCAAATCCTTTGATGGATCCACGATTCAAGGTGCTAGCTCAAGCAAGCTCCATCTCCATGCTTCAAGCTCCAACCTCCGTAGCCACACACGCAAGAAAAGAGAAGGAAAGGAGAAGAGGAGAAGAAGAGCTTCTCCACGGCCTCCACTCACACACACTCTCTCTCTCTCTCTCTCTCATGTGCACAAGCAAGAAGCAAGAAGCAAGAACAAGAACAAGAAGAGAGCTAGTTTGCACACACACCAAGAATAAACTTATCCATTAACTTTTTGCCTTTTACACATACCCTTCTCCCCTTGGGCACCCACAACTCATTTCGAAGACCATTCGTCTCGCCTTGATCCTCTTTTTCACTGTTTTCCTATTCTTTCCTATTCCTTCATGGCTCCTTTACATGTGTCTTTTCATTTACAGCTTGCACAAGAGGAAGCCTGGCACTAGCAAGACCAACCTGAACCAATAGTTATAGACACAACATAACTTGGGCACCCACAACTCATTTCGAAGACCATTCGTCTCGCCTTGATCCTCTTTTTCACTGTTTTCCTATTCTTTCCTATTCTCATGGCTCCTTTACATGTGTCTTTTCATTTACAGCTTGCACAAGAGGAAGCCTGGCACTCTTTTACAAAGGACTAAAATGTGCTTTATCTCGTGTACCCTATTATTGATTTTTAAAAAATTCCACACTTCTTGGTCTTCTTTTTTCATCAAATTGTCTTCTTATGCACCTTCTCCAGCCTTCTTTGCGCCTTGTGTCATTTCGAGGGTCAATAATACCCCCCTCTTAGTAGCTAAGATGGACCAACAGGTCCCCCTTGGTGCATTTGATATTAGGTGGTCATGGGATTTCTAGATCACTCTTAGAGCTGAATTCTGACTTAGAGTTGAACTCATAGCCTTCACTGGAAGAAGGAGTTTCTCCTGGTGGTCGTAGCTCCAATATTGATTCCACTCTAAGCACTAGTGTGGCATCTAATTGAACTAATCAAGCTCGCTCATAGTCCACTATGTCTAGGTTTCTAACCAAGTATGATCACAATTTACCTTGATGACTCCTCTTTCCACTCTAAAAGCACTACTCTCTCGGGGTTTAGAGTCTGCTCTTATCTACTCAATCACTCATCCATCTGTGTTGTACTCTATGGTCTCACATTCTTCCTCACTTTCCTCGCCATCGGAATAGCAATCTTCATACTCATCATCCAAAACCTCATACTCAAACTGTTCATTGTTCCCATAGTTTTCGTTCGTAGGACTTTTCTCATCTGTAATGAGGGCCTAGTTGTACAACAAATTTAGGTCATGCACCTTAGTCCACTTCCACTCTGGTTTCTCTAAGATATCCTTAAGAGGTTTAAAGTTTGCAGTTGGGTTGCCAACTAGCTCTCTCATCAGGTACTCAAGAATTCTATGGAGTTCAAGTTTATTAGTTGGTACATGGTAGGTGATATCCGTTGATCAGTTGATGGAACTCTTGGCCATCATGAAAAGGTACTGATGATGTAGCATCATTCTTGGGTAACTCAAAAACTATGACTTCATTGGGTTTCCTAGCTGCTTCTATAGCTTGACCGTCTAAGAATGGCAAGTTGATGGTTACATGTATCCAATCACACTCATCCTCAGGGCAAGCAATATACTTAGTAAGGGTTTATATTGGTGATTTCCTTGTGAGTCACCCTTTAGTATTGCAGAGATAGCATCAAGGTCAACTAGTGAGGTTTTTCAAGTGTCTATCTCTACTCAAACAACTTTTGTTCTGTTGCCCAAGAATATTAGGCCATTACCCCAATCCTCTATCACTCAAGAATTTCTCATCCATGGCCTATCTAACAAAATATCGTAGTCCACCCCCTTCATGACTATGAAGTTCACCAAGAATTGGATTCCTACTATCTTTAGAGGCCAATCTTTTAGCACTCCAAATGGTATGACTTTCATTCCATTCGCTAGTATAACATTAAACCATGCAATTACCACTGGTGGGTTTTCCCAAGCTTTCAGAACTGCATGGCTAAGCACACTAACTCTTGCTCGTGTGTCCACAATTCCTCTTTGTATGGCATCACCTAATGTAACAACATGTAAGATCGTAATTATGATAATAGTATGAATTATCATGTTTTTCAAAAGGATTTTTATTTGTTTTCATATTTAAGAACATGCCAATAAAACCCCGTATAAATATTAATTAAGAAAGCTATTTTTATATGTTTCATAGTGTGTATAGTATACTTGCTTAGATAGTAAAGTATAATACATTAAAGAAAGTGGGTGGACAATTTTTCCAATGAAACCATCCTACGATTGGGTGGACTCAGCTTAGCCAAGTGGCTTTCTCCAAATTTTAGAAAAGTACTGACAAAACATGACTATTCTTAGGGTCAAGTCTTAGAACCGGCCAAGCATTGTTTTAGAGAGTTGGTGCAAGACTATGCCATCATGGATAGAGGGCTTGACACTCAGCTCCTCTCATTTCTCACTCTCATTAAACCAAGTGTGGTGCTTTCCTACCTCAAGTCTCTGATAGCTCATGCAATAATGACCATCTTAGCTCAATGCTAAACTCCTACTATAGACCTTAGTTGTGTCATTTAGGAATCCACATGTTGATCCTCATGGGATAAGGCCGGATGCTTTGCTTGTGAGGTAGACCTATGGATCATGTCATACAGATGGTGATGGCTAGGATTAAGCCCCTAGACAACTACCAAACTATCCTCCCTATGATTTAGGGTCGTGTATACTTCATGTAGTATCAAAGCACAAATTTTAGTATGCTCCATCATTAAATACGATGCTAAGTTAATATATATTGATTCCTATGATATAAATAAACACACTAACTTGAAAAAGTGAGTTCTTATTAATAGAAAATTAATGCTAGGATAGTCTTTTAAAGGATTTCTTTAACTAACTCTTCAACCATGAGGTCTTGCAAACAATGTACATAGTGTCTTGGAAATCTAACCATTTCTCATTTCAATGTAATGTTGCCTTGGTTACTTTCAAGGTTATCCTTGGATCATATTGGTCAAAAATCAAAGATGAGAGTTGATGCAAACTATTTGATTGATGCTAAAAAGTTAAGCATATTGACAATGATGTAATGAGAGCTCAGATCCTTGAAAAACTTAGTTTGGTTAAAGGTTTTTGGTTTTTTAAAACCAAAGACTCACAAGCTCTTATTTGTGTAAAGGATCAGTGATCAACCAAAATCAATATGCTTATTCACGGCTCACAATACTTGTGAATCTTAAGTACATTGGAATGTGACCGCACAACTCTTTCTACCCATATTTAATGCTCTTTCTTTCTTACCTTACTCTCAATTTTCCTTCTATTCAAAATATCATTTATTTTCTTTCCTTGCTTCCTAGTTGTTACAAAAACTTATCTTTTCTTTATTTTTCCTTATTTACTCAACCTTAATGCATCCTACTAATAAGAAACACCATACCATTGATCTAACTAACATTCTTAAGTCTTCCAAATCCCAAACTACCCGACAAAGAAGATTGAATACATTCTGACTCCCTCTTTTCCTACCTACACCAAGTGCCATTTTGGAGACCGACTTCTACTCCATCGCTCGATTTGGAGCTCTCAAGCAGTCAAGCTTGAATCCGTTTGCCCCAGCAACGGAACCAAAATTTCTTGTTATCACTAGCAACCATCGAGACCCTACGGACCGCTTATCAAGTCAAGCATTTCAATCATGTGAGATTATGCACGGCTATGTGAGAGGCAGCCATTTCCACTTGCTTGAAACACTTGGCTTGATAAGTGGTCCATAAGGTCTCAGCGATTGCTAGTGATAGTGGTGACAAACATATAAATATTGTGTGTGATATAGAGTGGAAATTTACTACATAATGCAGTTATAACCCTTCTTTACATTATTCTTACATGTCTATTGTGGATTCAAATGTATAGTACTTTGACAATGGTTCCACCAAGCATATTACTTCTATCCCTAAGAAAAGTATTGTGGCATGTGCCAATAACTCCTCTTATCTTGTTAAAGCATTTGGGAAAATTGTACTAACTATTGTTAATGGTAGTACTTTTACACTTACCAAATATCAAGAAGAATTTAGATGCAATTTTTACACTTTTCAATATTAGTTTGATTGTGAAATTTGTCGACAAATGTACATTTCATGATCTCTCTTGTGGTGATATAATTATTATATTGAGTCACTACGTTGTATACTATATAAGGTCAATAGCTATGACAAATGTGTGAAAGATATGGCATATTTAGTTGTAGATTCGGATGCAATTTAGATACAAAACTTTGGCATGCACATTTTGGTCATCTCAATTTGTTAGTTTACTATGCCTACAAAAATCTGATATGATGTTTTCATTGTCTACTCTCAAGGTGCTTAGAAAACACGTTTGTGAAGGCTTAATATTGTGTAAAATACAGTATACGTCATGTTAAAAAGACGATTTAGTGAGATTAATTCACAAACTACAACTTGTACATAATTATGCTTGTGGTCCCATGCAAACACCATCTTTTTGACCTAACATTCAATTTGTAGTCTCACACATGAGTAGGTTTTTGCATAGGCCATGCACCAAGTAGGAAAATGGATCTTTTGCTACTTGAGGGGTACGCGGCACCTTAGGCTACTTTATTCCAAGGGGGGATCATTACCAACAAATTTGCATGATTTTTCATATTTTGATTGGGCTGGTTGGTATGATACGTCTATATCCACACACGATTTTTGCTTCATGCTTGGCAACTGATGCATATTATGGTTGAGCAAGAAGTAAACTAGTGCGACCAATTCTAGTTGTGAAGCTCACTACAGTGTAGATTTCATAGCTATGATTGAGTGTGTTTGACTTAGACGTTTCTTGGCTCATTTGGGTGTTGGACAATCATCTACCATCACCATCTTCACCAACAATCAGATAGAATTTGCAATTACACAAAAACCTAGTATTCCATGCATGTACTAAGCACATTGAGGTGCACTATCATTATGTCAAGGAGAGGCTCTCTACAAGATAGATCGACTTAGCCTATATGCCAAAACATGCTAACCTTGTATATTTTTCACAACAACTTTACCTCATGAGAAGTTTGAAGCTTTCCATAAGGCTTGAGCTAACTCCCCTTTGTGGATTGATCTAGTCCACCAAGTATAGCACTTCCCTATATATGTGTGCCAGTCCTTGTTCACCACACATTCCCAAAGGGGATTTGTTACCATATTTCAATAATGATGTGTATGAACATACCAAGGACTATCATGATACTTTTTTCCCTCTTTAGGAGGCTTTTTCCCTTGGCCTTCTATGCATGTCTATTCACTTTTAGGACATACTTAGTCTTGTAAGTCTTCTCTATTGATCCCTCTCTATACACTTTGAGTTGTACTCTCTCAAGCTTCTTCTCCAACTATGTACATGCTTTCCTAAAATCCTAAATCCAATAAATCTTATGGAGGATTTATCCCATATATCTTTCCATCATACAAGACCTTTACCAGTGATGGCTTTGGAGAGCTCTCTCTTGTCCCCGAAAGAAAATATCATTGAGAGTGATTGTTTGCAACCAAACGCCTTGTGAAGTGAAGAATAGAATATTTGACCCTTGTCACCTTCCCATCTAAACTACTATATAACTTCTTTCCATAAATTGATAAAATATTGTGCAACTTGCTATTGTTGAATCTTAATCTTAATGTTCTTATGGGATAGGATTCTTTGAAAAGTAGTTCTATGAGTTTTTTGCACCTAGGACTTTGCTATCTCCAAACTAATGCTTCATCAAGATTGCCAAAGGCTGATTAAAGTCCACTCTCTTGAAGAGCTAAATGGCTAGCCTTCAAAAACTAAATATACTAAGAGAGAAGGGATTGAATGGATGATTCCCTATATTGTCTAATAGTTGAGCTACATTTTTTCCCATAATGTCTCTAACCCTAAACCTCCTTTTTCTATATAGTTTTGATTTTCTTAGGTAAAACAGCAATCGATTTATTTTGAGCACCAAAGGATCAACAATATGGCTTGAGAAGATATTAAAACTCCTCCAACAATGATTAGAGAAAGGAAATATAAAAATATTGAAATTTATGATAGGAGTAAGAATTGACTTGAAAATTATAATCCTACCATCCAATCCCCAACTTGAAATGACTTCTTTTCTTTATCTTCTCTCTAAACTATGGCATTAGCCATGCAAGCCTCTAAACAATTGTAATATTCAATCCAATAGGGGAGCCAATGATTCTGAACTTTGAGAATTGCAAGAAGAAAGCTTTTTTGACAACCTCTCTATTCTTGTTTCACATCATTCATTCATTCCATGTCCTTTACCATCTTCTTCTTCTCTCCCTCCCTACACACACACATACACACTCGTAAAAAATAGTTCTCGCTCTCTTTACCCATCTCTCTCTCTCTCTCTCTCTCTCTCTCTCTCTCTCTCTCTCTCTCTCTCTCTCTCTCTCTCTCTCCATATACATACACATACACATACACACACACTTCGAATAGAGGGAGGCAGGGAGGGACATGGAGAGTTTATTGTACAATAGAGAGAACTGCTTACGAGTGAGTGTGTGTGTGTGTGTGTGTGTGTGTGTGTGTGTGTGTGTGTGTGTGTGTGTGTGTGTGTGTGTGTGTGTGTGTGTGTGTGTGTGTGTGTGTGTGGCTTTAAACAATTCTAGTAACTCTCCCCTACAATATTACAATACTACCTTTGGGCTTCTCCTACATTAATAGCTTTGGACCTTTATCAAAATATGCACGTACATACACACACACACACACTCTCTCTCTCTCTCTCTCTCTCTCTCTCTCTCTCTCTCTCTCTCTCTCTCTCTCTCTCTCTCTCTCTCTCTCTCTCTCTCTCTCTCTCTCTCTCTCTCTCTCTCTCTCTCTCTCTCTCTCTCTCTCTCTCTCTCTCTAACTTGGATCGAATGCCATTATTTAAAAGTTTTTGGCATAAATTTAAGTCAAATTTTCATTATTATTTTCATAGTTTAAAAAATTTAATAGTTGATAAGGTATTTATTTTCCAAACACACAATCCCAAAACAATAACCATTATATGATATGTCAGATGTTATCTTTCTATGTTAGAAAAAAAAATTCCCAAAAGAGAGGATTGATTTTTTGTTCATAAGATCTAAACATTTCAATATAGTTCATTCACAAAGTCTCAATCTACTATGTCTCACATTTAAAAATAGCATAAATACACACACAATATGGTATTCTTAGCTAGTAATGGTGTTATATCTCCTCTCTCGCCAAAAATTAATTTTAAACTCCTCTCTTCTCTCTTATCCAATATTATTTTATCTCTTCTCTCTCATCAAACATTGTTAATAAAATCCTCTCTCTTCTCTTCTCTCACATCAATAAATTATTTTTCTCTTTGTCTCTTCTCTCTTTCGCTCAACTCTAGTGAGTCCTAATGATAAGAGAGAGAGGGAGAGAGAGAGAGACTTGGAAACACACACGCACACACACAAAGTTGCTCCAGGCACACATAGTGAGAAATGAAGATAAGGGCCATGCACAAAAACACACACATATACATACACACACACACTTAAAGGTGCATATACATATGCACTACTTAATTTATTACTTAGTTAGTAACTAAATCACTATTTATTTTTCAATTAATTATTAAATAGAAATATAAAGAAAGAGAGAAAGAGAGGAAGGAGAGAGAGAGAGAGATTATGCAACTTTCTTTGAATTTTTTTCCACCTAGAAGGGGGTTTTCGAAAATCCCTTCTTGGTGAAGAAAATTCACAAGTCCCCTCCTTCATTTCTCTTAGGAGCAATCGATAACCCCTTTCTAGCACAAAAAAATTTGGCAATACCCCTAAGAGAGATGGAGGGGACTTGGGGATTTTGTTTTCATCAAGAAGGGTCACTGGCAGCCCCTTGTTCTATGAAAAAATTTTCAAAAGTCCCCTTAGAGAGATGATGGAGGGGAGTTTTTTTCTCGTTGAGAAGGGTTTTTTGACCACCCCCTTCTTGGTGGAAAAAATATTCAAAGCAAGTCACATAATCTCTCTCTCTCTCTCTCTCTCTCTCTCTCTCTCTCTCTCTCTCTCTCTCTCTCTCTCTCTCTCTCTCTCTCTCTCTCTCTCTCTCTCTCTCTCTCTCTCTCTCTCTCTCTCTCTCTCTCACTCATTTCTAATGAGGAAACTACTACAATATTCAAATGGACAAGGGTATGCTCTTTCAATTGACACAATAAAGAGAATTTTCAAACTAGATGACGATATTGAGTCTCAAAAGTCTTGCAAGTTAGCGTGTAGGCATAACCTAATATCCCTCTATAAAAGTATATCTACAATTGTAGCTTGCCTATGTGTTCTCTATATGTAGTAGAACTATGAATGGCATGTTCATGTATATGCAATTGAAGAATGTGGTGCTAAAAACTTTTCCATGAGAATGCAAGGATTGGGTGGGTTTGGAGGAGGAGTATTGCATATATGAGGATCATTAGATTGAGCAAAAATGCAATGAGGTATACTAGAGATGTCCTATCTCCCTCAACTACCCGATAGGTAAATTCTCCTCCAATGAGAAGGCATCATACAAAAAATACTCAAAGAAAAAGTAAGTGCAAGAGATATAAGGATCGATAGCTCTTGTAAGTAATTCCACATCTATTATTTAGAATATGACACACTTTTATATCTTTTTCTAAAGAGATTGTGCCCAGTCATAGAAAAGTGATACCATCAATGTGGTTGTTGGAAAAGGAAAACAGGAAAGCAAGTAGACTCCTATTATTGAGCAAGAAAGATTGAGTGGAGATCGATCCTCATCGCCAATTCATTTGGTTTCTCCAAGCCCTAGAGGTTTGATATATTAGAGTTGGTAGCCGATACTTCCTATATATTGTAGTGGAAATATGTTATCAAACATAATGGACTATTATATTATAGGCTCTACAACTAAGACCATTAAAGAGAAAATCATAATTTCACTAGTATAAGAAACAGTGCAAGAGACTAATAGGTGTATGGAGAGCGTTTCAAATTGAAATTTTTCTATCCATTGCATATTCATCCAAATGTGTTAAATGTTCTAGATGTTCCATATTAATACTTGTTTTAAATTGTCTATTATGCAATGGAAATAACAACAGATGCAGTTCATATCATTGATATGGATAGAATAAAGGAGAAAGTTCTCCCATATCTTGCTTTGGAGACACTTACCTTCCATACCATTGTATCAAGAGGTACAACAGTAGTGCGAAGTGCAAAGGGGAGTGTTGAGCATACAAGATTATACCCTACTCAAATGCAAAGTTTGTATCACCTAGCAAGTTAGGTTGAATGTGTTGTAATCATATGATGTGAAAGCTTTCAAGTTCTATTTTTTTTATAATAACACAATATTAGTGAGTTTGGGAATCTCCTAATTCCCATTTTTTGAATACTAAAAAGGTGGCACCTTGATAACATGTCCATAAGTTTCTTAAAACCATATGATATGACCTATCATTGAAAATTACTTGAAAAATGGAATCTATTGAGCTATAGAGTGCTCAATTTGGAGTTATAGTGTTCAAGTTATGACAAATCCAAATATTTGACCACGTGTCCCAAACTTATGGGAAATTCTCATATTCCCCAATATGTTGTTTAATGTTAACAACAATACTTGTGTAAAAGATAAAAGAATCCAAGAGCATGAACCTACAATATTAGAGGACATCACACTTACACATGCGGGTAAAAACACGTAACTCCTAAGTTTTATAAATGGAAATATATAGCTAACAATCAGCTTTATTTGTAGAGGACCATACTAGCATCCATGTGGAAGTACATGCACAAGACATATTTCCCATAGTTTAGCAAGCAAAGGAGGAGTGGTATATCATTCTTTGTGACTTGTCTAAAATAGAAAGTGCTTTAAGAAGTGACCAGCCAAGTAATGGGTTCTCTCGATTACTGTAGACATTAGAGGAGGTCCACCAAAGTAAAATGATTGAGGTTGACAAAGAAACCACTAACATTGCATGTGAGATCATGGTGATTTGTCTTCCCAGCAATAGTGTTATGCATAGATTGGGGGATTGAATATGGAACTCCCACTTTGATGTAGAGTTAATCGATGTCATATGTCTAGCCGATTGCTTACTCAAAGACACATGGATGTTAATTTCTATTACCACAGTACCCTTCCATGGTGGAGCTCATTGAGCACATTATGGAGGACGGACACCAATGAATAGAGTTAGGACATAAATGTTGGGCCTTGTGTATGAAATAAGTTATTCATAGCAAGATGTTAGTTTGTGTCGTCGGAGACTAAGAGGTGAGTGGTATTAAGTTATAATATGGTAATGTTAGATTCTTTAATAGTATCAAACTTGCTGGCTCCTTTTATGAACTACAATATCTAATATTAGTATTTGTGCTTGTAATGTAGCTACATATGATATAGTATATATGTGCACAAATGTCAATTATAGAGTAATTATCTCTCCAAAATTCACAACAAATGCTATCACTATGTATGAGTGGATGCAAGATACAACAGGAGCCCTAATGAGAGGTTTGTATGAGATCCATTGTTATCAAAGTAATAGAGAGCTATTTCTTTTACTTTCATTAAATTTCACATACTTTGATATGACTATCGTATGTACTATAGGTAGCATGGTATGTGTAATGTGGGGTTTGATAACTTTGCATCAATAGTAGTGGATTCTCAAAGGCAACTCGTATTCTTGTATCGCTTTATCAAAGAGGAGAGATTTTTAAGAGTGAAGATAACATGTTTGATTAAACCTCTATAATATGATATCCTAACAAAGCTCTGTTTTTTTTGTAGCAATACACACACATGCATAATTTCCTAATGTTCTTCTATAGTTGCCCCAACCAGGAAGTGTATTGTGTTCGATGTGAATGGGATGTTTCTTCCCATGAATACAAGGCAAAAGGGATCGTTATCAATCAATCCCTTGGAAGTAAATAAATATTGTATAATTTTTCAACCAGGCCTTGCCAAGTTTCTAGAGGGAATACGTGCATTGTTTGGCATTGCCATATGGAGCTCAATGAAGGAGAACTTGAATGAGCTACTCTAAGTATTTAGAAGTGAGTGTATAAAGAAAACAATGCAAGCACCATAGTTTGTGTTTTAGTATGATCAAGGCCGGTGCACTTCTCATCTCATTTTCCACCCTCCAAACTGTACTTACAAGTCTCCCTACAAACAACTCTCCACGCCTATTGATACTTGAAAAATAAGCTAGTATTTTATGGGTTTTCATTTCAGCTCGATGTGTATCATCCACAAAGATGGATTCTAAGTGCAGTAACCACCAGTCCAGTCATCACAGTAGAGGTCGATGAAGAAAAATGTTAAAAACACAAAAACAACTTGCTATAGATGCAAACATAAATCAGGCAAATGTTGAAAATGGAAGGGCAGCATGGTGAAAACCAAAATGCAACATTCTCTTGAGGAGCTAGAACTAGTAAACATAGCAATGTAACCACCTCAAGATGATGGCAGCTAATCACTAACAATAGTGAGGTTAGGTGGAAACTATAGACCATGTACCATTAGTCACTCGAGACTTGACAGCTAGTGGAAGAGGACTGATGGTGGTTGGTTGAAGCCTACACATAGAAGTGAGAAAACTTGCACGCAAGGATGGGGCTGAATGGTGGGCAATCTATCTATTTATAGATATAAAAGGATCCTCCCAAATTAGGGTTTTGCATATGGGGGCACATAAACTCTTTAAAACTACTCCCCATTTAATGAAACTTTTGGCAATTTACTGTTTTGGGGCTATTTTAAAGAGCTAATCAATGGGTAATAAACTTTTAGATCAACAACTTACCTTATAAGCACTGACCTAGAAAGACAAACACTACATGGCCTTAGGCATATCAAAGCTATCATAGGATTGTAATGGAGGGAGTGGCTTTTAAGAGGAGAACAAATATATACACCTCTCAGTCGTAGATAGGACTCTTCTCTAGAGGCAACATCCTTTTGGGTGTTATATAGTGACAAGTAAAGAGGTAGCATTAATCTCTACTTGGAAGGCTAATGACTAACTTATGAGAAAGTACTTGGACCACACAAAGTTCATAACATGCTCTCAGGAAAGGATCAAAGTAGTGATTCATTGTGATAAAACATTGTATACATGCAAATCAAGCTACTTGCACAATAGAGGAATGGAGCCACTAGGCACATTAGAGGAGGCCCTTATAAGGATTACAATCAAATCCAAGAGTATGTTTTGAAAGACTCATTTCTTGATAAACATTGTGACGTATCTTACAATATGAGGTTGAGGAGGATATAGTTGAGAAAAATCAAAGCAAAGCCAACTGCTACTTAGCATCGATAGAGACACATATCTCTATTATCTTTTTTTATTTTCCTTTAGAGAACATTGACAACAACAAAAACATATGAAGATCTAACTCTTCATGTGGTTGTTAGGTCATAAGAGCTTGGTAGTTTGCACATGGCTCGGGGCTATGGTAAGTTTCCTATAGCATAAATATCTCCAATATTAGAATAATGCATAATATCATCATATAATGGTAGATATGGTGACTCTCCCCCCGGGGTGCATATGGAGAATTTGCTGGAAACAAAGTAGCACATTGCCATGTATATATCAGAAGGGCGATCTATATGTATCCAAATCCACATGAAGCAAGCCTTCGATCCCCCTTCATGATCGAACTCTAGAACAACATGTTGTCTCCCATCTATAGCCTCTCACCTCTAGCAAGTGCATGCCTAGACTCTGGTGTGCCTTTGTATACAAGATTATGTCACTGTCAATGAAGATCTCCTGGAATAGCCATGCACCCATTCTCATGGCTCCATTATAATTCCACACAGTGAACTTCAAGTGTGTCTCATAGGCCACACCCTATCACTAGCATCTATCTATGATAATGATGCACCCCCATCTTTGTATATTGCTCATTTTCCCACTTTGCAGGCCTCCATAATCTACAGAATGCACTCCCTATGGTGGGTTATCTAGGAGGGTGTGAAATCATCCTTAAGGTATACTTTTTCTCCTTTGAGAGCCTTTCTTTGGAGAGGAAGGCTTCTCATGACTCCAAATCAGCAAATTTGATTATAAGGGGCCAACCCTTTTCTAGATCCTTCCCTACGCGCCATTTGTTTTCCACAATGGAGGGGTCCTCCACTCCCATTTTTCTACATATGCTTTTGGCATCTTCTAAAGGATTGTCTCCCTCTTTCTACCCGACTACCTGAATGTGCAATGCTCTAATTTTCCTTCTCTTCTCCTCTTCAAGTGTTTCATTCACGAGCTTTGCTTCTTTGTTGGCATCTTCTTTGCCACTTTGACCCATCTTGAGTTTTTAGCCACTTCTGCTTGTGCTTGATTCACTATGGTCGCCCATGTATTGATCTCCTTTGTCATGTGTGCCTTCAAGCTCATGTATTTCAATTTGCACATTGTTGGTCAATTATTTTCCCTTCCTCCTTAAGGAGGTCAAGCTATTTTCAATATTCAGTGATCTCGTGCCGAGTTCTTCAATCAACCTATTTCTCTCTTGGAGAGAAACTTCAAAGTACACCTTTCAAGAGGTGAAGTGTGCTATAATCTCATCGTATATTTTATTCTTCCATTGCTACACCTTCTTAGTCATCTCCTCCATGATTTGTTGAATGGCCTCATCACACATTGCTGCCATCATCTCTTTGATATTTTCCATATCTTGATCTTGCATTTTGCACATTTTCTGAAGCACCTCTAGGCCCTTCTTCATGTGAGAATCAATCGCCTTGTCAATCCTGCTCCAAATAACCAAGTACTTCTCACTCTTCTTCCCTCTTATGTGGCTATTGGATGTTGGGGATATCCGACTTTCCTTGGGGAAACCCATCATACCTTTACGGTGCTGTAGATCAAATTTGGTGACGGCAATAGGTCAAATGGGTCAATGCATTAAAGGGCATTAAAAAAAGAGTCGACCTACAACTAAGGCTAGGAAAAGGGATAATAATAAGATAAGAGTACTTAATGTGGATTGACAACACGTTGAATCAAGGATCAAATTTCTAGGGTAGGTTAAATTGCTATTCGATTTTATATCTTTATTATATGACATGGTCCCTTCTTTATCTTGGCACATTTCTTTAAAGTGGATCTTCAAATGGGAAGACTCCTTTAGTGATAACCTAAATGCAATTTCCATAAATGCTTCTTGACTATAATTGCTACAACACCTCCTCTACACAAAGTGCAGCAATCCTCTAATGCATATTTTTATACTTACTATTGGCTTTGTTTACTCTTTGTGAAGTGATCCAAATTGCATGGAGTGCAACAATCATCTAAAGCAACCCTTCAATGACACAATTTCTTGTGTGTTTCAATCAAGGGTGTTCTCTTCTCATTGGACCTTTATGAATAAGGTCTTTCAAGGTGTTTTTCCTTCTAGGATATTCTTTGGAGAGACCTTACTTTTCCAAGACCTTTATTAGAATTTTCACAATCTTCCATGCTAGGTCTTTTGCTTGGCAAAGCTTCTTAGCATTGTTTTGAAGGTTCCCATCCTTATTGGCTTTCATCTATGGATGGGAAATTTTACGAAGAGCTCACTTGCACCTTTCTATGTAGATAATTATTCATATAGTAAGAATTTAAGTGAATTGGTCAATTAAACTTTTATTTTTTTCAACAAAATAAAACCTTTCAATCAACAAATACAAACCATTTTAGGTCGATTCCTTTTGCTGAATCTAGTCATGTCAAAGGTGGCTACCTTTCTCTTCGATGAAGAATTGGCATTGAAACATCAAACCAAGAGTCTCAAATTTGGATATCTATGAAAGAAGAGGTTGCATTTATAAGTCTATAAGCTAAAAGGGAGAAAAGCAAATGGTTAGATGCTAGCATATATGTATTTTTTTCCAAGAAAATGAATTTTTATTAATGATAGCACCTTGAAAAGCCTCGGAGTTCAAATGCAAAGTAAAAGCAAATGTTGTATCGATGATCTCTTTTCAAATTCTAAATAGTATCTTGCAAATCAATCGTGTGATTACATCCTACAATCCAAATGAACCAAGCAATAATGCTAGCAAAATTCATTTCCATCAATGATAATACCCCTTAGTCCACTTTGCCTTTCAGAAGTCACCAACCATAATAAAAGTGTGGCTTCCCTTAAGATCCTTATATCCAAGTATTGGGTCTCTATTTTGGATTAAAGCTACTGCCCATTAGGTCACTATCATAACCTCATTTGTACTATGAGAGACCATCTTGAAGGATTTGTTGAAGGTCATTCAAAGGCCCATCTCTTAGTTTGTCACCTATGCTCTAAATGTTGAATGTTGTAGTTCCCTTAAATGCGAAGTCATCATAGTTGTCAAGTACAAAAGGTATGATAGTGTATCGACCAATAAAATACGATCCTAAATAGTATCTTAATATTTTATAAGGTACGGTATAATATTAGTAGGAAAAAAAATTGATTATTTTGGACTAAAGATAGTAAAATAGATGTTTACAATTAGAGTATATAAGATGAATACTTGGGAGGATAACACACCAAAACCTCATATTGCATGCACAACCTACACTACTATTACCAACCAATTACAAGTACATAGATGGAAGTGGATAAGTTATACATGAATGATCATACAAATTAAAGTAGGCTTGAGAGAGAAGGTAGAGAGAGAGAGAGAGAGAGAGAGAGAGAGTGTGTGTGTGTGTGTGTGTGTGTGTGTGTGTTTGACCACCTGTTAAGCATTTGTTAGATTTAAAGTAATTATTTCATTTAAAAATCAATCCCATATTATAATAAAAATATCCAAATTATAAGCGATGATCTCTTGAAAAAAACTAGATCAGTTTACCGTACTAGCCAATTATAATGCCTTAAAATGGCATGCTATAAGAAAAAAAATGCTAGTTATAATCGAAACAATGCTTATTTTAAAACTTAGTGAGAATCAATTGGGGGAGAGAGAGAGAGAGAGAGAGAGAGAGAAGAAAAAAAAAAGAAAAAAAAAGTTGTAAGCTCAAGAGAGAGTGGCCAAAAAGGAGCAATTTTTTTGTACTACACCATACAAGTATGTACGATACGGTACTACATAAATTGTACCATATAGATCAATTTGTACTACATACAAAGACAACCTTGGAAATCATGATGGGTACAAGGGATTGGCACAATTCCTAGTTTAGAAACTAGAAAGGGTTAGGGGAAAGAGAGCTCCCTACCATTGCGTCGCCTGCTACACCCGCCTACCGACTACTCCCTCACGCCCGTGCCCGCCCTGCTCGTCGCCTTTACTAGTGCCCCCCCCCTCCACTTCCCCACCTATGGCATGTCGCTCTACCTTGCCCGTCGCCCCGCCCATCACCCGCCCCGCCCCGCCCCGCCCTGATTGTCACCCGCACCTTGCATGTCGCCCTGCCCCCTACCCATCATCTAGCCTTTCCCCCCCGCCTGTGGCATCCACCCCCGCCCCCTGATCTGCATTTGCTTGTGCCCCCGCCCCCTGGCCATCATCCCCCACCAATGCGCATCCCCGCCCCCTAGCCATCATCCCCACTTGTGCCCGTCCCCCCCTGCCCCCTGCTTGTCGCCTCCACCTTTTTAAAAAATAAAAAATAAAACAGTCCCCCCTCCATTTGCTCCCTCCCCCTGTAGCAACTCCCCCCTCCAGTTGCATAGCAGCGTGATAGGTAGGTTCTCCCAAAAGGGACGCACAATGGAAACCTATGGTCAGACGACGATGCACTCAATGAGTGCCCCCCAGTCAAACACCTTGCGCATAGTTCTCTCAAAGGAGCAGCTCTTAGCCATCCGAGCTAAGGAGCTGGAGCTAATGGAAATATCAATTTATGGTCAGGTAGTAGGACATTCCCCAGCTAGGGCCTACCTAGCTTCGGGACTGGCTTCACTCCACACTGCGCATCGGCACAGCGCAGATCATGGAGCCGGTCCTATTGGGCCAAGGGATCTTCATGGTCTGACTCAGCTCGACAGACGCAACTCATGAGTTACTTGCCAGTTCACCATATGCGTCCATGAAGGGGATCATATACATGGTCCCTTGGTACAATGGCTTTACTGTGGAGGCATTTGCACTCCACAACAGGTTTCTTCGGCACCCAATCGCCCTTCTTTTCCCTGGCCTGGCGATTGAGTATCGCCAGTTGGTGAAAGACTTTGGACAGCTCTTCGACACTGTCATTCCCGCGTCTTTCGTGGATGCAGTGACAGCAGCAAGAGTCCCAAAGGTACGGGGGGCATTGAAAGAGGTCAAGAATATCCCACAGTTCCTAGAGATTGAGGCAGGCGAGCACTCCTTTAGGTAGCAGGTCATTGTGACTGGGCAACCAGGGCAATGCCTACGCTGCCACGACTTTGGGCATCATGCAGCAGTTTGTACGCATTTCGGAGCCAAGGCGGCTCCGCCCATAGGTCCGCAAGTGGACGCTGACGGCTTCACATAGGTCCAAAGACGACAAAGAGAGAGAGAGAGGACAAGGGAGACGCAGCCAACTTCTCAGACCCAACCTCGTCAGTAGGGTGCAAGCGGACGAGCAAACCCCCCTTGGCAAAGTACTCCATAGCCCCCCCTATCTGTCCCACCCAACAGGACCACAGCCCCCCACATTCTCCACCCGCGCCACAAACTGCCTCGCCTGAGTTTCCACAGTCCCCTCACCCACCCCCCACCCCCCTACTGACCTTGGCCCACAACCCCCCCTTGCCAGGGCCACCACTCCCCCCCCCCCCCACACCCGCCATGCATCTCCATCCATCCCACCATCCCTTGATCCTCTTCCCCCCCACCACCCCCCTACCGAGCACCCCCCCGATCCGCACCTTGGTTAGGTGAGCCCCCCCAGACCCACCCCCCCTCCTCCCACAGGAGGTAATGAGCCACACACACCTACCTCCTCCGCGCACCAACAGTCTTTCCCCTCCCACACAGCCACCAGCTCATCTGCCCCTACCACCCGCCACACCTTCCCGAGACAGGCACAACTGTTGCCACAAGAGTTCTTCCGCAGTGGCCCATGGTCCTACTTGCGAGTTGCGGAGCGTAGAGGGTTCCCACTACCTCTAGAGGTGGGGATCTTTGTGGTTTCTAAGTCAACGAGGGGCAAGGTCCATCTACTAGCACCACCAGATGGACCAAACTACGCCATTTTCCTTCAATCCTCTTACTCAGGGGAGTGGACGACTATATAGATTGAGGAGTTGAAGAGTCAGATGGCGGATCACATCTCCCAGTGGATGGAAGATAAAGGATTAGCATTGTTTGCACAACAGTAGCTAGGTTGCATGATGAACATTAACTAGTGGACTGGTGTCGACGTCCCACACTTGAGCATTATCTTTTAAACCCCTCCACAGTGGAGAGCTCCGAGGGATGTGATCGAGTGGCCCTCGGCACAAACGGCTCGTTTCTACCAATGTATAGAGTCGCGATTCTCAGCATGGTTGATATATACATTGATAGTACCACCTGGAGCATCGGTCACCCCTATGGTCCACCCGAGGGCCACCATGGGGAACTGGAGTTCACCATCCAGACCGGCGGCAAAGCGCACTTGTATGCTTCACAGTTTCTCCTCATCAATAGCATCCACACCGAACAGATACATGTTCGGTCAGTCACAGGTTTCCCCATGAGCTTACACCTTGCATCCTGGAATGTGAATAGTCTCCACTGCACTGGGACACGTGGTTCTAGGAAGTTGATTGTTCAGCAAGAGTTGCATCCTACCCTTGCCGGACCGATCGATATCTTGCTTCTATAGGAGCACAAGCTCACCCCCACCCAGGCCCAGTGGGTTGGGAAGATACTTCCAGGCAGCTCGCACACTTACTGGGAGCATGCCATAGGGACCCATGGCGAGAGTGGAGACGCATGCATGTCACAACTCTATAGAAACAAAATTTGTATCCTTTTTCACTAATTTGTCTATATAATGATTTATTAAAATTTTGTTTCCTTTGCACTAATTAGATATAAAGAAAAGTGCATTGGAGTTGGCCACTGATGAGTGGTCACAGGTTATGGTGGACCCACGCGGTGGGTTAGAGAAAAGATAGTTCACATTTCCACCTATATGGCCCGATTGGGCGCCTGTGACCAAAACTCACGCATATCAGGGTTAGACTCGCACACAGAAAGGATTGATGCCTTGAAGTCTGGGCTAGATCCGTCAGAACAAACAGTTACAATCAACAAGATGGCATGATCTTGAAATGCTTGTACAATGTGCATGTGTGAGCTGAAAGCTTGAAATGCACATTTCTTTGCATAGGAAAGTCACATGAAGATTCTGATACCGTTTTTGCGATGTACATGGAAAAAGCTTTCATATGACACCTATATTGGGGGGGTCCCTAAATTTTAGGAGCCTCGAATTAGCCTAAAAATGCTAGTCCTAAAAAATAGGGATGTCATTCTAAAAATAGTAAATTTTGTACTCTGACTGTGCTTACTAAATTTGGTTGTTTCTATTCTTGACAGTATTCAGCCCAAAAAGGAAGGCCATAGAGAAGAGACAAGTGTCAAGACACTTGTCACACAAGTTTCCAAGTGTCCCACCACTTGTCACATCTCATGACATGTGGCTGGACACTTGTCTTGTGCTACTCCACTGTCCCCTTTTGTACTACCTCTTTCCCCTTCTATAAATAAGAGCTCGTTTTTCTTCATTCAACATCATTTTTCTTTGCTGTAAACTCATGTATAGCACCCACAGATAGCTAGAAACTGGCCCCATCCATCCCCATCATCATCCCCCACTTCTCCATTATCAAATTCCTCCATATTCCCTCTTCTATCACTGATGTTTTACAGGACAGCAAGCCTGTAAATTCATTACGGCACCTCATTCTCGAGCTCTTTCTTCCATTTTAGCAACAAGAAGCAAGCCCTATCCATGTACTGTTGATCAATGATGGAGAAAGGTTGATTTCCCCTCTTTCTTCTCTCATACTATAAAGAAATCAGTTCTTATCATTGCATAATAGATAATGCATGTGTGTTTGTAAATCTTTACATGATCTTGTGAGAGTGAGAATTACTTCTCCTCACTCTCAGGTTGATTGTAACTGAGCTCTTCCCTAAGAGACTTGGGTTGAGCAGAAATACATTCCTTCGGGGGGGGGGGGGGGGATTGTCCATCTTCAACCCTCAATCTTGTCTCCATTACTTTTACATTTTCATGGCTGTAATTTTGTTAGTAATTTTCATTTTCAGCTTTAAGTGTTCATTCTCTTTTATATTAAATCTTGAAAACAAGCAAATATCATAATTGTTAAGCATACTACGTTGTTCGGGGTGTTTACAATGCACCTCTATTGGCCCGAGTCTCACCGCTTGTGTACGAGACCACGGGGCGATAGTAGCAGGAAGGATTCTATGGATCATATTGGATCGTGTGGACTCGTGTAGTGGAGGCCTCAATGTCTATGCCCCTACGGAGGTTAGGGCACGCAGCAGGTTTTGGGTGGAGATTGTAAATGGACTCCCAGAGGTGGACTCCTGGATTGTTGGAGGAGATTTTAATAACCTAGAGGCCTTGGAGGACCAGTAGGGCAGAGGCAGAAACTACCAGGGCATGGCTGGGGAGGAGCATGAGACACGGGAGGTCTTTTTGCTTGCAGTTGGAGCACGTGATGCCTGGAAAGACCCTGCCTTCCACAGGAGGGAGAGGTCGTTGGACTTCTCTTGGGGATACAAGCAACTAGATGGAATCCTGCTGGAGCGCGGTTGAACAAGTTTTATGTGGGAGAGTGGGGAAACTCTCATGGAGGCCGGATTGAGTTGTCCAATCATTACCCGATTCTCTTGACACTTGACCCCCCAACATCCACCCCAGACACACAATCCTGTCGGATCCCTGACTCGATCTATAGGAGGGAGGAGGTGATGAGACAGATAGAGCAGATTTGGACCAGAGAGTGGGACAAGAGGGACCGGATAGCAGAGGAGGTTGCAGAGGTCCTAGCCGAGTCGAGCAGAATCTGCCAAGAGGCAGCCATACAGGCTGGGGAGCAGTGTTGGGAGGAGGAGAGAGCACTCCGACGGGACCTTGCAACCACAGAGATTATTGCAGGAGGCACCACGGGATCCCACCCTCCACGCACAGGAGTTGCACGCGCGAGCAGCCATTGCTAGCCTAGAGGACAGGCGCTCTAAGTTCTCTTTCCACACCTCAGCAACCTTCTAGGTGCGGAAGGGAGACACGATGTGCAAGGAGTTCTTCCAGGTGCACCAGCCCTGCACCACAAGCGAGCAGATACGTAACCTTCAAGATCAGTATGGGAGGACCCGTTCTACCCCAAATGAGGTAATGGAGATTACCACCGACTCTTACACGCGCCTTTTCCAGCAGGAGACAGCGTCAACTAGAGGACACATATAGACAATAGATATGGGATCACATCTCGTCCCTCGTCACAGAGATGGGACGCTCCCTCCTATCCTCCTTCACAGATAAGGAACTAGAGGAGGCTTTACATACACAGAATGGGCAGAAATACCCAGGGCAGGATGGCCTCTCTAAGGCCTTCTTCACTACCTACTAGGAAGTGGTAAAGGGTCTCCTACTGATGGCTTTCCACAAGATATTCACTTTAGGACAAATGCCAGGGAGTCTCTCGACAGGCTTTATCAATCTTCTCCCCAAAGGGAGAGACTGGTTGGAGCTCTCCCAGTGGAGACCGATCACCTTATTATCAGTGGCCTATAAGGCACTGGCAAAGATGATTGGTAGGCGAGTACGCCCCGTGCTTTAAGATATCATCCATGACATACATGCTTTGTCCAAGATAGGAGCATCCTAGACAATGTATTTACCTTCTTTGAGGCAACAGAGTGGGCTCAGCATAGTGAGCAGAGACTGGCAGTACTACTCTTGGATTTCGAGAAAGCTTATGACAGGGTGGACTTGGATTTCCTAGAGGGCACCATGGTGAGGTTGGGATTCCCCCACACTTGGATTCATGGGGTCTCTGACATGTACAGATCGGCCACCAGCACGGTTCTCATAGGAGGAAGGCAAGGGGAGAAGTTTCGGCTAGAGAGATCGGTTTGACAGGGCTGCCACCTGGCCCCATACCTGTTCCTACTCTTTGCAGAGGCGATGTCTTACTTCCTCAAGTCACGTGTGAGCGGATTATGTGGCCTCCGACTTCCGGTGAGAAACGAGATTGAATTGTTAGACTCAAAGTATGCAAATGATATAGCCCTCTACATACAGGACGATGAGTTGATACTGGAGAGAGTGAGGCTAGCTCTTGACGTGTTCTGCTTTGTAGCAGGAGCGAAAATCAACTGCGAAAGTCGATTGGTTTCCTCACAGACCCGGACTCCAGCACGGAGTGGGGAGTCCACCTGGGATTTAGATGGGTGAGCAAAGGGCAAATCGTTCGATACCTAGGGTTCCAGGTGGAACTCGACATCACTCCTACCTAGCAATTTCTTCCTGTCTTGGATTCTATTCGGAGGAAATTGACCTACTGGAGCACGGTTCTCCTCTCACTATCCAGATGCCCTGATGGTTAACCAGGTCCTTCTAGCAACGGCCTGGTACATCACCTCATGTTGGTGCTTCTCATCGTGCGCAGTGCAGCTTCGCCGCCTATTGCAGAATTTCCTTTGGTCAGGGTCTGATGGTTCCAGGGATTCCAGGGCCAAGGTGGCGTGAGCGACCATCATATGACATAGGTCAGAGAGAGGGCTTGGAATCATAGACCCAAAGTATCAAAGTATGGCCCTCTTGGGCAAGCTAGTTCTCCCCGGTCTCACACCAGACGAGCAGACCTGGAAGGTCTTATTGCAGGAGGGCCTTCAGGATTGTAGACTGAGGCTTGGCGGTGAGTGGAGGCCGTCCCTGAGATGGATCTTCACATTAGCCCAGATCACCCCCCCCCCTAGATCACCTTTCCTTCGCAGCTTACTCCACGTGTGGCAGGGCCTCTGTAAGGCCCTAATCCAAAGCCCCACAGGCTACTAGGAGGAAATAGACCGTTAGCCAGTGATCTGGAACCCTCAAGTCAAAGATCGAGATGAGATATAGATAGGTAAGCACCCCCACATCCAGTGGGCTGGATGGGAGACCGGCCCAGCTCATACCATCAGGACATGGTCGGAGGTGTACAGGATGGCGGATGAGGTGTTGCAGCGAGTATTAGGCTACCAGAGAGGAGTAGAGTTGAGAAGAGAGAGACACGGCAATACCTCCGGAGTGGCTTGCTTCCCCGATACGAGAGTCGATAGAGCCCAAGAAGGTATGGGCAGCTAGGTTTTCATCAACAAGCATCCCCCTTCAGGTGGCAGGTAGAGTGGGTGGTGCCCCGTAGGGGACTTTCTTCGCCGTTCAGGAGAGGGGATATCTAGCCCTTGACAGAGGGAAGCAAGACGAGGAGATTGCCACCCTTTTGTGGAGGAGGATTCGGGTGGTGGGCCTTCAGGGGAAGACATGGCAACTGGACCCCTATGTTTTCTAGAAGCTCAGGGAGTAGCACCTTTGGATCTGAGAGAGCATACCACTTGATGAGCTAGAGTAGGATCTAGGAGAGTGGATATGGCTGGCCTCTGCTGTCGCCAAGAAGCCACCCAGGTTCCTAGAGTACACTGCCAGGATTAGCAGACATGTATTGATGCAAGAGAATATGGACTAGGCGCTGTCATGCAGCAGGCACTGGGCAGAGCACAGCATCACGGAGCCCTTCTGACGGACCTTTTGGCGCTGCCTATGAGACAGTTGAAGGCCAAGGAGCGTGTCGTACTTTTTATGACTGGTGACACATGGAGACTTGGTGGCTAAAAGTTGGCTTGCCCAAATGCAGAAAGGAGGTTGTAAGCACTGCACACATCACCCTTTGGAAACCCCAAAGCACTGCTTTTGGTCATGTGAGGAGGCGCAGCTCGTGTGGAGAGGAGCATACCACATCCTTCGCCGTATAGCACCCACCCTTGGGTGTATCTCATGGGGAGCTTTTTGTTGACAAGCAATCAACCAGCGTCGTCACCTTTTGTATGAGGCCAGGATGCAAGACACAATATTCATGATTGAGGCAGGGTCGTGCGCAGTGGTCGGTCTAGAGGCTCTACCCATCCACCAGGTACTGGAGCCCACAGCGGACCGCTCGGAGGTATGGGAGATCATAGAGAGTCTTACCGGATGGCATATATGGAAGGCGCAGTGTCAAGAGGCTTTCGGCGAAGAGAGACTTTCAACACATGCGACCTTAGCAAAGCTCTAGACCTCCATCATCCACTCCCTCCGCGGCCAATGGGATCAAGTACAAGGCGATTCCAGGGCTCGTCGAGAGCTCCGTGGTCACTTCATGCGTACTTGGGGCGGCCAAGGTCTGTTCTTCATGATGCACGCAAACAGCCCCAGTTGGAGATATTACCCCCCCCCCCCCCCCCCCCCCAATGGCTTCTTACCCCCATCCCCCCCAAACCGCCTTGAGAGGCTTGTATACATGATGTATTGGTGACTTTGCATCAGCTCCAACTAGTCTGTTGAGCATGAGCACTCTGTTGTAATCAGTTTTTTGAGTAATATAATCAGCCACATTTTACTTGCAAAAAAAAAAAGTAAGGGTTAGGGAATAATCAATGGAATATTTTGTGGCATATCATATGTCATATACATAGGTAGTGGCTGATGTGTTGGTTGGATCATACGGGTAGTGAGATAAGGCAAAGCACCGAAGTGTTTGTGACTAGTTACACATATAGCCATTGGTACATACAAGAGGTCTAGTCAAGGAAGTTAAAATAGAAGTATTTTGACATTTATCTTTCTCAAGGTGGAAGTCTTTGGGCCTAGGCTTTTCAGTTCCACCATAGGTTTTTTCCTTGTCTTCGTGTGTCAAAACGTACGAGCATGGAAGTACAATTGGCAAGTCCGAAGCCTTAACCATTAAGCGACACTATTATTTTCTTTAAGTCATAAAGACAAATTTAGAATAGATGAATAGAATGCATAGATCATAGTCATAACCTTCAGTAACACACAGCAATGGAATCTAAAATCGTGGCATGTTCTTCCAATTAAACATTTTTGTCCCTGGTAATATACATGGTTTAGAAACCCAAATTACAATGTATGATTGGTATGTCATGCAAAAGATATGTGAAGAATGTCCAATATGATTCAACCAACCAAATGAGTACAATTCCAACTATGGTTCACTCCGTGTGATAGTCCAACCTCTCAAGAGATCTGCCACTAACCTCATGACCCAAGAGGAACGACTCCATGGCATTGTCGGCTATGTCTCTTCAGAAAATCGGTGCCTCTTGGATCCTTAACAGCCTGTCTGCCCATATCATGCTCATATATTCCCTATGAATATACTTGTATTGCTGTGCTGAAAGCAGCATCAATCAGGGATGAATTGAAATGACTCTTATATGAGATGACTTGAGAACATGCTATATTTAGACACTTACCCAAATGAAAAGGCTGGCTTAATAAAACAAGTCATGAGTCCTTACTGTATAGCTGCTAGATGTGTATCTTGGTTTCCTGAGATAGATTCAAAATTTCTCTTATTCCTTCGCCAACCTGAAAAGAAGTTGAGCATGTATGAGTGGTGAATTTCAACTGGATAATCACAAGCAGCAACAACAACTGCGACTTGAATGAATATACAGGGCACAAACATTCGGATATCAGTCACGAGGGGAAACAGTTTACCAGCTTTATTTGAGCCTTGATATTGGCAATTTGATGTGTAAGCTCCTCTACTTGCCTGTGACGCCAGACCAGTCACATAACAAACTCGTAACTGAAAATCATGCAAATGACTGCATGCAGCAACAGCATGCAAATTTACATAAACAAATAGAGTGCATGCAAATATGTCTGTGGACACACAGAAATGTTAAATGCACAAGTGCACACATACATGGGTGCAATTATATATTAAATTCAACTTTAGACAATGGACAAAATATTGCATCAAAATACATCAAGTGTGAGCACATACATACGGCATGCATGAATGCACGAGTGCTTATGCCTGGGAATTATGACCTGGATAGCCTTTCTTGCTTTACTGTAATAAACTGCAGGGCTTCAGACCAAGTAAACTCAACATGGAAACCAAGTCCTATATCCACGAAGATTTTGCTTGTATCAGACCTACAAAAGTAGAAGAAATTATCAATACAATGCTTCGCTACAGGATATACTGTGGTACTGGAATTGAAATGATGCTTCAGCAGCAGAATTTACTGTACAACTAGATTTAGACTCCCATACAGAGGGTCTCAATGTGTCATTTGAATGATTCCACTCTATTGCTCTTTTCAAATCTCTCTTGGCATGTTCTCATGGTGTCAATGGATGTGTGTGTGTGCACATATGATGCATGGTGAACCAGGTGTTCATGTGCAGGCATTCATGGGCCCTACAAAGTCAACACCCCACTTTTCAAAAGGTTGACATCCTATGACGGGTCAACTCCATCTTGTCCTTCACTTGGCGGACCTTGTACATAGCACTGCCACTCATCATGCTGCTTAACCTGAGGCAGCATTCTTGAAGAGCATGGGCAACCACAGTCGAGAATGGAGGACTTTCCTAGCAATGACACATGAGTGGTTATGCTTCATCTGAGAATGATGTGCATGTAGCTCTGTGCATGCACATATATATGCAAGCGTGATATGCACTCCATAATTTGATAGCTGGATTTGTTTCCCAATACATCTTAGGGCAAGTTACGACAGAAACCTCAAGAGCCAAATGCCACGTTACTACTTTCCCTAGTCGCCCTGTGTCAAGAAGTGGACTGGAGAGAGAGAGTATGCAGAAGAGAGAAAGAGAGTGACGAGGAGAGAGAGACTAGAATTGGAGAAAGAAATACAGGAAAGAGAAAGAAGCCATAGAAGCTGTGAGCAAGATGGGAGAGAAGGACAATAATGTATTAATGTGTCAAAAAGATAAGAAAAATTACATGTCCTCTCCTTTTATACCAATATCCGAGTGACATGGCATAGCATCAATATGTTCTCTCCTTTTATACCAATTTCAGTGTGACATGGCATAACATCAATATTATTTGCACATTAAATCTTTATTATTCCCAGCTTCTTACAATCCATCCCATCCCAAAGGTTTTTGCCCTCAAAAACAAACTTAAAAGACTAGAAAAAGATGGATAGAATAGAGTACAACTCTGTTTTACAACTTCACAAATGGAAAAATGAATGAAAAATGACTGATATATGGACTAAAATGAAAGAACAAGAGTGCTATATACATAATCAAGAATGCTTCAAAAGTATATGGAGTCATAAGATCTTCAACTGATAAACTCAAAATAAAATAGACAGCTTGCTGTGTAAACAAACCCTGTTGGACCAAATCTGCCATAACTTTTAGTAGAAGTGTCCAAATGAAGCATACCACATGTCAAAACATAGCTCTTGACGAGTACTTTGACTCTATGTAGGTGACTGAATTCTGAGAATTAGGCACAATAAAAACTGTTCTAAAACAGTGTGCTGTCCTGACCCGGTCTGCACCAAAACTAGCTCTATAATCAATAGGCTTCAACCATTAATGTATCCCTTTAGAAAGGAAACTCATCCAATATAAAATTAGGCTTCCAAGAAGCTTCCTCAAGTGGTAAACCTCTCCATTTGATAAAATATTCCATGATAGAACGAGATCGAAGCTTCTTCTCACACTAGCCTATGACAATCTCTGGGATGTACTGAATAAGACCTTCATCAATAGGTGGCAGCTTATCAACTGTATCAACTGAATCACCATAGAAAGGCTTGAGCTGACTAACATGGAAGACATTATGAATCTTTGTAGAAGAGGGCAGCTCCAACCTATATGCCAAGTCTCCAATGCGCTTTAGGATCCGCTAGGGACCATAAAATCTATGAGCAAGCTTGTTATTAGATCCATCTTTCAAAGTGGAATACCTAGACTTGGGCACCTTCAATAATCTCCTTCTTGGAACTCTAAAGGCCGTCTCTTCTCATCAGCATACATCTTCATTTGGTCTTGAGCTTTCCTCAAGTTTATCTTACATTGCTAAAGAAGGGTTTGCATTATTTCTAACACTTCTTTCCCATGAGGATTGATTCTTTCATTAAAGATGACTGTGAGCAAGGGCACCTTATAGCCATACATAGCCTCAAAGGATGAAACTCCAATGCTAGCATGAGAAGAGTTGTTGTAGACAAACTTAGCCAAGTGTAACCAAGAATCCCATGAATTTTGGACATCATAGCAAAAATAGCAAAGATAAGTCTCTGACCATTTATTTACCCTTTCTGTCTGTCCATCAGTTTGTAAATGATAGCCCATAGAAGGAGCCAATTTAATACCCATAGATTTAAATACCACCTGCCAAAATTTACTCATGAACTTTGAGTCTCTATCATGAACAATCACATGCGGTAATCCATGAAGTCTAAAGATCTGCTCCATGAACTGACTGGCCACTTAAGAGGCAGTAAACTAAGTCTTGGTTGGAATGAAATGGGCTGCCTTGATGAGTCTATCCACCACCACATATATACTATTTCATCCCTTCTTGGTAGTAGGCAAGCCAGTAATGAAATCCATGGTAATTTGCGTCCATTTGCCTGTACGAATGGGTAATGGCTGCAAGAAACCACCTGGCTTATAAGTGCTATCCTTATTCTATTGACAAGGCATACCCTTCATGACAAAGTCTTTGACATCTTTCCACAGCCCTTTCTAATAAAAACATTTGTTGATCCTATCATAGGTCTTGAAAACTCCAAGATGTCCAGCTAAAGGTGAAGAATGTAGTTCCTCCAAATTTTTCCTTGTAAAAAAAGAGGTAGAAGGAATGACAATCTTATCATTTAACCAAATAAGGCCATTTTTAAGCTAATAATGCGAGTTTTCTTCCATAAGACCTTGCTGTAATTTCTGAAAAATATGGCTGAGTTCTTCATTCAAAAGATAAGCCTCCTGTAGTTCTTCATTCCAATCACTATGTAGTTCAATCATTGCTGAAACTTTGCAAGCCCACATACGAGAAAGAAAATCAGCCACTATATTGTCTTTACCCCTCGTATGAGTTATGTCAAAGTCATAATTTTGCAGTGTAGCTACCCACCTACGCTTCTTAGAAGTAAGATTGGACTGGGTAAGGAAATACTTAAGAACCCTGTGATCACTCTGGACCCTGAATCGATTGCCATACAAATAATAGTGCCATTTCTTTATTGCATGCAAGATAGCCAACATCTCCTAGTCATAAACATTCATGGTCATTTCTTTATCTGTCAGCTTACGGCTTTCAAAGGCAATCACTCCATGCTCCTGTAACAAAACAGCACCAATGCCAGGACCACTGGCATCACACTGAATGGTAAATTCTTTGAAAAAGTCCGAGCATACTAAGATAGGAGCAGAAGTGCGGAGTTCCTTTAACTAGTTGAAGCTACTATCTGCAAGAGCATCCCAAAAGAAAGCCTCCTTCAACCTATCAATCAAAGGAGCTGCAATAGCCACATAATGCTTGATGAATCGGCGATAGAATAAAGATAGACCAAGAAATACTCTAAGAAAAGTAGTAGTAGGTGTTGGTCGATCTTTTATACATTGCACCTTCTTGGGATCAGCCTGTATCCCTTTTCCACTGACAATATGTCACAAGTAATCCACTTCACTCTGCATGAAAGAACATTTCTTCTCCTTAGCAAAAAGCCTATAATGTCTCAATATATCAAAAACCCTCCTCATATGTGCTAAGTGATCCTGTAAAGTCTTACTGTAAATCAAAATGTCATCAAAGAATACCAAGACAAATCGAAAGAGGAAAGGCTGCAAAATCTTATTCATCAGGCTCTAGAAGGTAGCTACAGTATTTGTAAGTCCAAATGGCATCACTAAGAAATGACAAAGCCCATGATCAGTTTTGAAAGCAGTCTTGACTTCATCACCCTCTCGCATGTGGATCTAATGATACCCTGACCTCAAATCAATCTTCGTAAAGAATCGAGCCCCCTTGAGCTCATCAAGCAAATCATCAATCCTGGATATCGGATACATGTTCTTCACTGTGATCTTATTAAGATCCCTATAGTCAATGCACATTCTGAACAATCCATCTTTCTTTTTTACTAACAAAACTGGAGATGCATAGGGTTCAATGAATCCTATCTCAAGAAACTCCTTGATTTGCTTAGTCACTTCCTCTCCCTCACATTTGGATAATCTGTAAGGTGGCTTATTGATTGGCTTTGAGTTAGGTTCCAAATCAATAGGGTGATCTTTTGTTCTCTTGGGAGACAATGAAGAAGGCACCTCAAACAAATCCCTATACTCCTCAAGAAGAGCTGTCAAGGCTAGATGACTTGCTGAATTATTGGGCTAATCTTCCATCTCTTTATTTAAATGCAAAACAAATATTTGTGAACTCCCTTTTGAGTTGTTGAATAGTGATAAGCTGAAAATTTGATCTACTAGGAATTCCCTGTAAATGGATGAGCTGTCCATTGAATATGAACTCCATATACAAGTGTGAGAAATCCATAGTGATTTTGCCTAATGTCATCAACCAATCACAACCGAGTACAATGTCTATAGGTCCCATTTCCAAAGTAATCAGGTTTACTTTTGCTTTAAAATTTTCAGCCAGCTATAAAGAAACCTGTGGGCATATTTGTGTGTTGATTTCTTCTTCAGCATTGGCCACTTGAACTCTAATGGGCTGCTGTAAATCAATGGGAATACAATTCAGCTTGTCTATAATGGACTTATTCACAAAACTATGTGTACTACCACTATCTATCAAAATAAACACTGCCTTTCCATGAATGTTACCCTTCATACGGAGTGTATTAGAGCTCTTAGAACCTGTCCATGCATCCATGGAAACGGAACAACTAGTGGCAGCAAATGGCTCATGATAAGTCCCACCTAGGTCGAAAGAAACACTCCCACCTGGATCAAAAGGAAAAGAGTCGACTGGATCATAAAAATACTCTTGCCCAACTTCTTCCTCAAGATCATCATTTTCAGCATTAGTTTCATCAATCTCATCTTCAAGATCCTCAAAGACTAACATACTCTAAAGCTCGGGTTTGACATTTTTGTATACACACTTTGTGGCATGATCAGGTGTATACTTTTCCCCACACTTGAAATATAAGCATTTTTCATTTCTTTCTTTGTAGAGATCCATAGGAATAGACTTAGAATTCATGTTGGCTGAAATGGATTTAGGCTTGGTGTCCCCTTGTTTGAAGTCAACTCTAGGACTGCTTGCTGTTCTGAAATTACTTTGAGGTCTTGAAGCATTGAACAGTGGATAAGTTGGCACTCTTAAGCCCCCATTTGGCACATGATTGCTGCCATAAATGTTACCAACTTGCCCCTTGTTTTAAAAAAGTCCTTGGCTGTCCAAAATCAGGCTGAAATGAAGATTCTCTTCTATATTTCCTTCCATAGCGCTCCGCAAGCTCAATAGCCTTAAAGAGAGAAGTAGGGTTTTGTGCCATGACATCAGCTGATAAAGATGGCTCTAAACCATACATGTACTTGTGAAGCTTTGCCTCATCACTGATGCTCTCTACATACATGGTGAGATTGAGAAATTGGTTAGTGTACTCTCTTACACTTAGGCCTCTTTGCTCCAAACCATACCATCTCTGTGCCAATTTCTCTTTTTCAAGAGGAGAGACAAATACTTCAGCCATAAGTGCCTTGAAAGCTTCCCAATTCTTTACAAGTATGTTTTCCCTTTTTATATACCTCCACCAAGTATGCATAAATCCCTCCAAATACAAAGAAGCAAAATGAATCTTCATGTCATCAGTTTTGGAAAATATGTCAAAGTAAGATTCTATCTTAGAGGCCCACTCCTCTAAATTAGATGGTGAAGATAACTGACCATTGAACTTGGCTAAAATAATCTTGTCTTTCAGCTATCTTTCATGGAATGGTTGCTGCCCCAAAATAGACTGATCATGAGTGCCAGGCATTGAACCCCCAAATTGAGATTAAAATCTCCCAATAGGTGGCTGAGAACCACTATGCAAACTTCCCGTTGATAGAGGACCCTTAGGAAGTTGAGTATTTAGCCCAAAATCTTAAGAGTTGGCTCCATTCAAACTGCCCAAATAGTCATCATGTCTTTGTGAAGTCTCACCTATTTCATATTAACTATTTGTGAAATCATTGAATCCACTAACTTCTCAATGGAAGACTTTGTTTGATCAGTAGATAAAACCATTTGCTCAACTCTTGATAATAGGTCCATTAGGACGTTATTGATGCCTTTGTTCATGTGCACACAAGGTATTATTAAGTGCACTGATTTCTCCATGTTGTTGAGGCTCTTCAAGGCTCTCTTGGGGTACATTCTCCAACATGGAATCTCTGATTTGCTGAGCATAATCATCCTGGACCTTATTTTTGCTTTTATACCATACCATAATAGTGCAGTCCTGCAATACCCCCTGTCAAAAAAATGACTATAACTTGGGTTAGGAAACTCTGATTCCAAAACTTTTTAGTTCAAATCAAAGCTAAGAATGCCCTCTTTGAGATGAGCTATAGCATGCTACAACAGGTTTAGGACAGAAAATTCTGCAACTCAATCTTTGAGTCTGAACTGTCTAGGCCTGCACCTTGTTTTAACCAGTGAATGCCCTATTTACACCCTGTAAGGTAAAATAGTAACCCCAAATGGCTACCAAACCCTGTAGAAGGCTGAGTAGGACCTATGGGTACCCTATAGTACCTGCACCTGTACTTCAGTAATGAAGTTTGTACCTATATGGACTTGTAAATGCCCTGCTCTGTTTTACCCTATTTTGATCCTGAAGATACTTGAGCCTTTGGAAACTCTTTAATCTTCAATTCTCCACTCGTTGTACCTGTGTGAGGGATAAAACGGTAGGACAAGCTCCCTATACAAGTTCCGAATCACCCGGAGGTGGGCAAAGTTCCCCCAGGTCAGTTGATTGCACCCTTTCGGGATCTTCGATAGTGAGGAAGGGTCACCTCTCTTTTGTCCCACTATCTCCCCCAACATCTACCTTTTCCTCGATGGGTATATCAACATAGGAATGGCATTCTATTCTAATCAACCAGCATGAAATGCATTTCTGAAATATTCATTCAGTCCCTTTCATGAGATGCAATTGGATGAATTCTTGAAAATTTGGATAGGATGAGGATCTTACCGATGCAAATCAATGACTCACTGATTGCATGTATTTACCCTTTTAAAATTTTTAGCTTGGACAAAAGAATTTAACCAAACAAATCAAGGTTATGCATCAAACTTGGCAAATGATTCCTATGATGAGATTATGATTGGATCAATGCGGCTGAAATTCAATGAAATGGCTGAGATTAATAGGAATAATACTAATCTCTAATATATTGATTAATTCAAAGAATTAATTGATCAATAATCTCTCATCAACAAGTGAAAAAGCATTAGCAAGTGGATTATTGAGAGATTTCAGAGATTAAGCAAGAGAAATACCTTGATTAAGCTTGAAGAGGATGATAGATGCCAGCTTCAATTCCATTAATGGAAGAATTCCCCATAATCCACCATGAATCCACCATAAAGCTTAAAATATCCATGAAATCAGTCCATATGAGCTCCAATATGATCAAATCCGTGAAGAATCAATGCCCCGAGCTTGCTTGAACACTTGAATACCAAAGTTTCAAGCCTCTTGAAGAAAAGCCCTAAAATAAACCTTCAATATGAGCTCCAATGTCCTCCATGAGCTGAAATCTTTGCAATTTGTTGAAGAATCCTCACTGAAATGGTATTACGGGCTGAATTGATAAAGAATCCTCAAGAAATTGTTGAAGAATGAAAGCTTGGGCTGAAGCTTTCATGGCTGCCCATGGACTGTTCACCTAGGGTTTCAAGAGAGAGAAAGGATGAAGAATATAGCCTCATTCGAGAGTCCACACATCAAAGAGTTGAAGTAAACAATGCCAAAGATCATTGAGAAGTATCAGTGCTGGAGATTAGCTGAAGATTGATGAAGAACAGGCTGAAAAAGATCAATGCAAATTTTGGGCTGCTGTCCTACACACGTGGCTGTTCATACAATCATGAAAATGGTGTTCAACCTGTAGCATTTGATGCCTAGAAGGCCATTATGCATGCCATTGTTGAAAAACAGCAAGGATCAGTGAAGAGAAGATCTCTCCTGAAAAACTCCATGGAAGCTTTGCCAAAGCTTGAAAAAAGAGGAAAGGAAGACCTCTTTTGAAAAGTAACCACTGTTTAACCCTAAACTAAGCCCGATTAACTCTCATTTAGCCTTGTTACCTCCAAATAACATGAAATTTTGATAACAACCTGCTACTTTAGCCTCCTGCCGCCATATCTAACCTTGGAGATCTCCAGAGGTAGTCTCTTACTAACTGTAGATGGTCTACAACCCTCCACTAGTCATTGTCTTTATCAAGTAATTGTTTGAAATTGATTTTTGATGGAGAAAATAGGACTGAAAATAGAAGGAAAAATGGATCAAAGACCAATGCTCTAAAACCACTTGTCAAGAAGTGGACTAGAGAGAGAGAAAGAGGAGAGAGAGAGAGAGTGCAAAAGGGAGAGAAAGACTGCAGGAAGAGAGAGAAAGAGAGTGACAAGGAGAGAGAAAGACAAGAAAGAGAAAGAAGCCATAGAAGCTGTGAGCAAGATGGGAGAGAAAGACAGTAATGTATTAATGTGTCAAAAAGATAAGAAAAATTACATATCCTCTCCTTTTATACCAATGTCAATGTGACATGGCATAACATCAATAGTATTTGCACACTAAATCCTTATTCTTCCTAGCTTCTTACACCCTGACCAACTATAATAGTAGTGACCATCAACGAAGATATCTACATGATGCTAAGTATTCCCACAACCCTTGCTGACCCACAAGAAGACTAAAAAATGGACTTTACCATATTTTTGTTCACTCTTAATCAGACCTTCATTGAGGGTGAAAAGTTACGGAGATTATCAACTTCTACCAAGGTCATAAACTAGTGCCTTCCAGAGAGCATAATACATTCGGGTAGCCCTCCAATTCAAAATTCACAAATGAAGAGACGAGAACATTGCCACATTGACATCGACTTGCATAGAAGACATTGCCACATTGACATCGACCATGGTGAATCACCATGGTCATATCTCTTGCTCTTCGAAAGGCTCACCAAAAAGGCCACAGGAACTCCTTCTCATAGCATGGGCAAACAAGTATCAGCCTATGACCTCCCTAATGTTTAAATGTCAATGCTCAATGAATATGAAAAAGCATCAAGTTATGCACCCTTCTTGATATGGGTTGTCATGACACAAGAACAAAAAGATCTTGATTCCTTTTTAATTAACTTGCATAAATAATTATTTGATGAACTTGTTGTCAGAGTGCAGCAATGTGGAAGCGTAGGACAAAGACTGAGAGAAAGTGAACACAAAGAGAAGAGAGAGAGAGAAAAGGAGACAATGTAATGCAGAAAATCTGCAATGTAGTAGGCTGTATAGGAATGCAGAAATATACACGAGTGCAGAGAAAATATCTACGTGTGTCTCCGCCTTGAGGACCTCGATCTCCATCAGCCCGAGCACAATCAGTCTTAGCAGACCAACTCTGACAGATCTCAAGATTAGAATGAATGTCCAAGAATGTGCCACAATCTGACTTTAAATAGTCAGTCAGGAAATAATGCCCAGCAGCAGGTCTGCTGCATTAAATGCAATCGACTGAATAAAATAATGCAGAAAACTGTCCAACTAAAGAAAATCATGGTCAAACCAAATGCATACATCCCCAATACATCCGGGTAGGAAGTAGACCGCATACGGGCATCAAATAGCTCCAATGGAATGAGGCATAAGCAACAAATGTCAGTGTCAGGGGTGCTGCCCTGTTTCCAGCACTGTTATGCAGTGAATGACAATTTCAAAACTGAGAATGATCAGCTCCCAACCTCAATGTCAAGCCAAAGCATCAAAATGACATCCAAAAATGGCTCAAATGCCCTCCAAATAGGCCAATGATGAGTGCTCCATGAGCAACAAAGCATTCAGCTGTAAAACGTGGAGGTCAAAGTCTGAAAATGGGCGCCATATTCAGCATGTTGAGGCCTGGAGTGCTGCTTTAGTCACGTGGCTGAATATTGAGTGTGGGGGGGCTCAATGATGGCCCAACGTAGGCACATACCAAGCCATGAAGGCCCAATGCAGCCAGCTGACGTGGCACTCTGCGTTGACGTGGCACTGTACTGCCTGTTGATGTGTCACCCTGCCGTACTCTGCTAATGTGGCACTATAGCCGTACTGCTGTCCAAGAAATGTATGTCTAACACCCCCTCTCAGATCCTGGACAGGCCAAAAGACTGAGGGATCTAGAATGCTGCCGAAGAAGAGCCTCGAGAAGTGCCTTCATGAACAAATCTGCAAGATTATCCTTCGTCTTGCAGTACTCCACATCAATGGTCCCATCTAGAAGCTTCCCTCGAATGAAGTGATACTGGATCTCAATGTGCTTCGTCCGGGCATGGAATACAGGATTCCGGACCAAGGCAATGCAACTCTCATTGTCACACCGCAGAAGAGTAGGACGAGTCTGGAGGCAGCCACGCTCCTCCAACAGTCTCTGAAGCCACACAACCTCACATGTGGTGGAAGACGCAGCCCGATACTCCGCCTCAGTAGAAGAAAGGGCTACGGTGGGCTGCTTCTTGCTACTCCAAGAGATAACACCGGTACCCAAGGTAAAACAATAGCCTGTAGTGGACCACCGTTGATCCACATCGCCAACCCCATCCGAGTCGCTCCAACCTGCAAGAACAAGATCTGAAGCATCTGTACCTACTGGATAAGAAATCCCAAAGTCAAAGGTCCCCCGCAAATATCGAAGAATCCTCAGAGTAGCCTACCAATGCACCTGTTTGGGTTCACTCGTGAACCCTGCCAAAAGACCCACAGCAAAACAAAGATCAACACGAGTGTTGAGAAGCCAAATCAAGGATCCAATCAACTGACAGTAGCAAGAAGCATCTGTCACGGGAGAATCTGAGTGTGAAGTGGCCTTCCAGTTCGGATCCATAGAAGTAGAAATGGTCCGACAAGTCTCCATCTCAAAAGTCACCAAGAGCTCCTGAATGTATCTCTGCTTAGAGATGAAAATCCCCCTCTAAGACTGATAAATCTCGTGACCCAAGAAGAAATGAAAAAGCCCCAAATCCATCATCTTGAATGTCTGATGTAAAGTTGTCTTGGTCTCTCGAACCTTCTGTGCATGTTCCCTTGTCAGAATCAAATCATCAACATACAACACAAACAACACACGATCAACCTCGGAAGTGTGCACATAAAGCTGCGGATCAGCCTTTGAGCACCGATATCCCAACTTTGATTGAAGAAACAAGTTGATCTTCTCATTCCACGCACACGGAGCCTGCTTGAGGCCATACAAGGCCTTCTTCAACCGGTAAACTTTCCTACCCGAGGATCCAAAGCCAAGAGGCTGCTCAACATAGATCTCCTCTCCCGCAAGTCACCATTGAGAAAGGCCGACTTCACAGCCAAAGCAAGAATAGCTCGAATAGTTGCCATACGAGCAGTGGGGGCAAAAGTGTCATGGAAGTCGATGCCTGGGCGCTGAGCAAAACCTTTAGCAACAAGGCGAGCCTTGTGCTTGTCCAAAGAACCATCACTAAGGTACTTGGTCTTGAAGACCCACTTGATGCCAATCACCTGCTTGTGAGAGGGACGAGGCACAAGAGACCAAGTGCCATTCCTCTCAATAGCCACCAGATCGGCTTCCATAGCCTTCCGCAAATGGTCAAACTGCAAAGCTTCCTTCACGGAAGTGAGCTCTCAATCTTGCATAACACGAGTCATCAAACAATAGTTAGAGCAAACAAGCTCCATAGAATGTGCACGGTTCCTCCATGACCTCTGTAGACCATCCTGTGGTTCCCACTCCTCAAGGACCCCCTTGATCCCTGAATCTCAGAGTGTGTCATGAGCCCAACGAGGAGGAGGCTGGAACCTCTCTCCATCACTCTCCACCCGTTGAAGACTTGGGAGCATCCACCGGCGGAAGCTCCACTAGGGTAGTCGGTGAAAGAAAAGACTGTGAAGCAAAAGAAGAATCTCCATCAAGAGGCTCGGGCTCTAAACGAACGGTCTCGGAAGCCCAACTCTCCCCTGGATCTCCAAGAACGAGGTGCTCCTCAACCCCCTCTATGTGGCTGGAACTTCCACGAACCACACATCTTGGCTCGTGTAGACATCCCGCTCGACGGGATCAAACAGGCGATAACCTTGGGAAACTAAGAGCTGTAGCCAACAAAAACCTGTCGTCGGAAAGCCACCTCGAATTTATCACGCTATGTCTTCGGGATGTGCACATAGGCGTCACACCCAAAGATCCTAAAATACAAGACATCAGTCTTAGTCCCAAAGTTAGCCTCAAAAGGTATCATCTTGTCAACGGCCAAAGTAGGGGATCGATTGAGGATGTGAACTGCGGTAGCCACTACCTCGGCCCACAGAAACTGAGATGTCTGTCGATGCTCCATCATGGTGCGTGCCATCTAGATCACACTTCGGTTCTTCTGCTCCAAAATGCCATTCTCTTGAGGAGTGTTGGTATTAGCAAACTCCTGGTGAATGCCCCTATCTACACAAAAATGAGCAAACTCATTAGACACAAATTCACTACCCTTGTCTGAACGCAAGGTTTTCAATCGTTGGCCAAATCAGTTCTTCTCAAAGAGAAACCAATCCTTGAAGTGGGAGAAAGCCTCATACTTCAATGCCAAGAAATAGACCCATGTCATCCTGCTATAGTCATCTACGATCAACATGAAGTACAAGCTCCCCTTCAGGGACTCGGTCCTCATCAAGCCACAAAGATCCGTAGATACAAGCTCCAAAGGTAAAGTAGACTATCGCGAAGCTTTGTTGGGAATTGCATCCCGATGCAATTTCCCACGAATGCAGGAGACATGACTGATGGCTCACCACTATGTCCAACAAACCTCGGATAAACGACCCTCGCAACGCCTTCCGAAGATACTCATAGTTCAGGTGGCAAAACCGAGCATGCCATAGCTCAAACTGTGTCTGAGAAGTAAGAAGAAGAGAGGTAAGAGCTGTGGAAGACTTCAATTTGTGGATGCCATTCTCCTCATACCCTGCAGGGAGAACCTTTCTCAAATCCACGATCAAGGACTCCAACAATATCACTGTCAAATTTCACCAAGAGGCCAAGAGCACAAATCTTATGAACTGAAAGTAAATGATACCCCAAGCCTAGCACATGCAACACCTCGAAAGTGTAGATACCACCACGTCCATCTAGAATAAGCTGCGTCTCACCCCGCGCAGCAATAAACACAGAAGAGCTCTCTCCAATGAGAATCTGCCCACACGAAAGTCGCAAATGGGCAACACCAATGGAAGAAGAAGTCATGTGCCGTGAGGCACCACTGTCCATGATCCACTCTCAAGCTTGGGGAGCTGTCATCGTAGCATCAAAAGTCTTTGGTGGAGTCCTCAATGACTGCTAAGTGTAGAAAAGCAGCAAATGAGGGTGCATCCACCGCTCCAGAATCCTTCATGTCCTTGGTGTCCTTCTTATCTTTGTCGAGGCAATCCTTCTTCCAATGACCGGTCTTACCACAAATATAGCAAGTCGATTTCTTCTCCTTGTCCTTCTTGGATTTGTTGTCCTTATCCTTCTTTTGGTCCTTCCTCTTCTTCTGAGAGGCTTGACCCACCAAAGCCTCCGATTTGGAAGCATTCTGTCCCTTCAATTGTTCCTCTTGGTCCAAGACCATAGAAACCAACTCTTTCCACCGAAGAGTCGACTCCCACCCTTATGCAATAAGGGCGGAATAAAAAGTACCGAATCGTGGCGGTAACTGGGATAACAAAGTGATCGCCATGTCTTCGAAGAAAATAGTCTTCTCCGCATTTTAAACCTGTGTCTGAAGCTGCCGAAGCTTGTTGATGTGTTCCCGAAGCGAACAAGACTTATTCACGGACAATGTCCTCAACTGCACCTCCAAATAAACCCTCTTCATCAAGGTCATCCGGTTATACATCTGGTGAGAGCTACAGCCATATCTCTCGAGTCACCATCAAGTGCTCAATGTGAGCTATCATGACTGTGGTACAAGACAGAAAAAGAAAAGAACATATCCTAACATTCAGTTTGTCCCAATGAGACTAGGCCTTGGTCAATTCCGCACGAGCATTGGAAGAGAGTTTGAACTCATCTCTTACCAAGGGCCTGTTAATCTCCTCCACCACAAGCTCCATCAAATCATAAGACTCCAGAATGGCCAACATCATCACCCACCAAATGTGGTATTTGTCACCATCAAGCTTCTGATCCGATGGAAGAGCTGGTAGGACAGGCACCTTCCTGTCCATGATCGCTTGGAACTCCAAATCAATCTCTGTAGACATGTTCACCTGCAATGCCTACAAAAACGCAAAATTAGTCTCCTCTGACTGTGTAAACGCAGCCGGTTAGGACTGGTTCCTCCGCTGCCCGAACCGTCTTCACCCGCCGCCGAAGGCGATAAAAAGGTAAAATCTGCAGCAGAAGGCCTAAAACACAGCCTTCCTCCCCTTCAAACAACAATAACCTGCAACAAATTCACCAACTAGACTCCTTTCCCACACGTCCATGCTCGCTTCAACCTTGACCCAATGCGCAGTCCTCCCACTCGCCCTTGGAATGCTGGAAACGCAGCCTTGTGTCGCACTGAAGTCTCCTCTTTAGATAGGTTCGGCACTCAGTTAGTCCGTCTTCACCGCTCTCATACCATGTCAGAGTGCAGCGATGCAGAAGCGTAGGACAAAGATTGAGAGAGAGTGAACACAGAGAGGAGAGAGAGAGAGAGAGAGAGGAGACAGTGTAACACAGATAATCTGCAATGTAGTAGGCTGTATAGGAATGCAAAAATATACACGCGTGCAGAGAAAATATGTGCATGTGTCTCCACCTTGAGGACCTCGATCTCCGTCAACCCGAGCACAGTCAGTCTCAGCAAACCAACTCTGACAGATCTCAAGATCAGAATGAATGTCCGAGAATGTGCCACAATCTGACTATAAATAGTCAGTCAAGAAATAATGCCCAGCAGCAGGTCTGCTGCATTAAATGCAGCCGACTGAATAAAATAATGCAGAAAACTGTCCAACTGCAGAACTGCTGTCCGACTGAGAACAGCCAGCTGACGTGACACTGCGCTAATGTGGCACTGTACTGCCTGCTAACGTGTCACCCTGCCGTACTCTACTGACGTGGCACTGTAGCCATACTGCTGTCCAAGAAATAACTGTCTAACATTTGTTTCCTTTATAATTCATAGATATCTAGAAAAGAGCATCAGAGCTGGTCACCGATGAGTGGTCACAAGTTATGGTGGACCCACACAAAAGGGTTTAGAAAAGATAGTGCACGCTTCAACCTATATAACCTAATTGAGCACCAATGATCGAAACGCAAGCATATCAAGCTTAGATTCGCTTACAGAAGGACTAATGCCTAGAAGTGTGGGCTAGATCCTAAAGATGTAAACACATCTCCCTCTCTCTCTCTCTTTTCATAATCTCTCTCTCTCTCTCTCTCTCTCTCTCTCTCTCTCTCTCATATTCATTCATATAGAAATATGGGAAGGGATTATCGAGAAACAGTAGGGTTTGTGGGGAGAACCACATAACTATACGGCAAACATTTTGACAAAGAGAACTCAAAAGCACAGAAGAAGAATGAAGAATGATGAACACTAAATCTTGCTGGATGAATCATGTTGATATGATGGAGTTGACCTCAAAGATGACTCCATTATCTTGACTAATCAGACAGCAGCACCTATGGATGAAGATGCTCAATGGAGGAAGCGAAACACTGTCCTCAAGGCAATGGGATTGAGGAGACATTGAAATATGATGTACAGCAATAGAGGGAGCAAGACAGTCCTTGGGAGCTGTGAATGGCATAGGAGAGCTGCTCTGATGATGTCTGCCGCACAAATGCATCTATCCACCAAAAACACAGCAGAGGGAGGGCTGATGATTGGTTATAATGTGAAGGATGATATCACCAACAGTCAGAGAATCTCCAGCAGGGCAAACCACCGGTGAGAAAGTTGATTTTGAGCTCCAATCAGTACCAGGCTGAAGAATACTGCTGAGCAGACAGATCAGACCTGGAAACACAGTATGAAGGACGCTGCACATGGCGTCAACTAGTGCAGAAAACCCTAACACAGAAAAATGCAGATCAGGGCTGAATAACAGCAGGTCACCATGGTCTGAAAATGAGTTGCCAGCAGGAGAAAACTGACACAAAAGGCTGTTGATGGTCGCCAAGCTGGACAACACATGGGGAACCTCCATGAACTGAGATGACCTCCGTCTCAGGGTATGAACAGAAGTGGAGAGGGCTGAGGAAAGAAGGAACTGACGAAGAATAATCAAGAAACTGATGCCCATGCCCTAGTTACAGATAAGAGTTGGGCATTTGTTCTATGCACATGTAACGTGCCCGCCTATTGGCTATCTAAGCACGTTTTAGCGATCCATCAAGAAACGAATCTAAGCGTCGCCGCCCGGCACTCCCATGGAATGTTCCAGGGTTTGTCGCCTAGGGTTTCCCGAGTCTACCTCGTAACAGAACGTTCGCGGCCGAACCCACTAGGGTCGACCCGAAATCTGGATTCCTAGTTGTCAAAGTTGTCAAAGTCTCCTAGCAACATTCTAGCGTCGGGTTTTGGACATCCTACATATCCATACTGCATTTGGTTCAAAGAGAATGGGAAACGAGAGGGATGCGCCACTCAACCTCTCTAACCGTAAGGCATAATCCCATTCCGGTCCCCTAAAACAGCATGAATCAGGTTCTAACTTAACAATACCTAAAGTCAACCCGGCGACAAATCCTTGTGAGAAGCCTCCTCTTGTAGCTCCCTCACCCACGGTGTTGGCGTCGTGTCGCAGCGCGTTGATAGCTCCACCCACCCACCGTGACAAAGTCCCTTGCTATGCTCCAGCTATCTTGTACATATCTTTTTGTGCGTGTTATGTGCCATGTCGCGTTAAATGATGTATTGGGGTGCCCCGTGACGTGTTGAGGGGTCAAAATGCCAAAGTTGGAGGAAGGGTCTGGCACTGCCCCGGGGGTCCCGAGCCGGTATCCAAGGGCCAGACCATCACACTTGGTATCAAAGAGGCTTCTCACAAGGATTTATCGCCGGGTTGACTTTAGGTATTGTTAAGTTAAAACTTGATTCACGCCATTTTAGGGGACCGGAATGGGACTATGCCCTACGAGCAGAGAGGTTAAGTGGCGCATCCCTCTCGTTTCTCATTCTCTTTGAACCAAGTGCGGTATCGATCTGCTTCGGATTGGGTATCTCTGCGTAAAGTAGGATGTCCAAAACCCGACGCTAAAATGCTGCTAGGAGACTTTGATGACTAGGAGTCCAGATTTCGGATCGATCCTAGTGGGTTCGGCTACGAACGTTCCGTTGCGAGGCGGACTCGGGAAACCCTAGGCGACAAACCCCGGAACATTCCATGGGAGTGCCGGGCGGCGACGCTTAGATTCGTTTCTTGATAAACCACTAAGACGTGCTTAGATAGCCAATAGGCGAGCACGTTACAATTGGTATCAGAGCAAAACTTTGTAATATTACATGATTAATTAATGTATGATTAATTAATGTATGGTTCTAAGATACATCCCAAAACTTTGTAATATTACATGATTAATTAATGTATGATTGTTAGGCACCTTCTGCACCCACGAATGTTGACATGCAAGAAAAGAAATTCATTCTCAAGCAAATTAAAGCACCCAAATTTAATGGAGAAGGGATAGACATCGTAGCAGAGGTGGAGATATGGATTGAGTTGATGGATGATTATTTCTCTGCTTTAAGAACTGTTGCTATCAATCAAGCAATGATAGCCAAACTTAAGTTAGTTGGCCAGGCTCGGTTATGGTGGAAGCAATGGTGCAAAGATCAAGGTGTTTCTGAAGCCGCTATTACCTAGACACAGTTGAAAGATGTTGTACGCAAACGATACATTTCGCCAACCTATCAGACTTTGAAGATGAATGAATTCTTCAAGCTCAAGCAGCTGGAATTAACCCTAGAAGCTTACTACTCAAAGTTTGTAACCCTACTAAAATATGCGCCACCTATGGATATTGCATAACAAGTATCCAAGTTTTGCCATGGCCTAAATACTCCTCTGAACCACCGTCTTGAAGCAATGCGTCCAATAGACTTGCAAGATGCATTACTCCGAGCGAATCCAATCGTCCAAGAACTTAAATTGGGCAATTGCAAAAAAGATAACTCCCGACATCAGAGTAAAAGATGCCACACATGCGAAGAGATAGGGTACATTCGTAGGAGATGTCCCTACCGTCAATGCTTCCATTGTAATGAGCTAAGACACATCCAAGCAGACTGCCCTGATCTAAGTCCAGAAGAAATTGAGCCGCCAAGAAAACGAAGCTACACCGGTACAGTCTATGGATATATAGAGGAATCAGATGAAGACGAAGACCTAGAGCCCACTACACCTTATCAAGAGGACTAAAAATCCTAGAAGCTTAATCGACATGTAGCACAACTTATATTGAGAATAAATCCTACTCTTGTAACAATATAAGTTGCACTACCTGAAACATTAAGAGTAGCGCAGCGGATGCATGGTGGGTCCTAACCCACAGGCCCTAAGCCCCATTAATGCTTGTCTTCCCTAGTTTCTCTCGAGATGAGGACATCTCGATTTCTCTAAGGGGAGGAGGATGTAATATTTCCGCACAATAAAAGTTAGTCGGTTAGTTCGAAAGTTAGTTAGTCAGTTAATAAGTTAGTAAGATTACTAATTAAAGACTAACTAAGGTAAAAACTAACTAACATTAATAGCTAATAATTTTTATTTAATTAAAAATATTTTATTTAGAAAAATCGAGAGTCATAAATCCGATATTTTCCTCGGATTAACAAGGAACATAGCCACCCTTCACGAAAGTTACAACGTGAACGAGACTTGTGAGCCTTATTAATCACTAGTATTAATGTGTATAGTTTGGATGGTCCAAAGATATTAGATTTTTTGGGCAAAAAAATTTAGTATATTTTAAATATTATCCTAAAAAGATAGAACCAAAAGTCATTTTTAAAAAAAGATAAGTGATGTTTTAGTTAGTTTTGGAAATTTTATAAAAAGAAAAATTAAAAAAAGTGATTGGCGAAATCATGCGCGCCGCGATCATAGTCTATAGGCAATAGACAACACTTCGAACAGAGAAAAGGAGTGAATTGAGAACTTTCTAGTCAAGTGTCTTGGAGTTTTACCCCCCTGTTTGGAGCCAATGCAACCATCAGATTTATGGTCTGAGCATCAAATTACTGAGTCTTCTAAGAGCCCCTCCACTCTTGTTCTCGGTCTTATCCCCTCCTCTCAAATTCATTATAAATATGAGGCATGGGAAGGCACAAGAGAGTATAAGGAGACCCCGAGAGGCTGCAAGACAGAGGTATAGAGAAGGATACCCCTCCGAGAGATTGTGAGAGAGAGCTTGAGAGAGAGAGAGAGAGAGAGAGGAGTTATCCCGAGAGGCTGCACCTCGATCCTCGACTTGGCCATCTTCTCTTACCCTCTCCAATCTCGAATCTATTATGCCTTCTTAATCTCGAGTCTACTTACGGTGTCAATCCAATTGTGGTACCGGTCATAAATAATGTATTTTCAAATTGATAGATACTTGTTTTGATTTTCGCATGAGATACATTAGGCTCCATACTATGATAGACGAGAATAGGCCACGGGAAGGGATAGACCTCTTCTCACATATTTGAAAGATAGAATTTGCAAAATGCATGTATCAAGGGAAGTTAATTACACTTAGTTGCATATGGCTTATTCGTTGATAGAACAATCGCTCAGGGGTTACGAATAGCATAATCGTAAAAAGAATAACATTAGGAATTGTGGATACAAATATTAAGAAAATTTTGCATAGAATCGCTCTTTGATCCCAAGGGGGGAGAGCGAATAGGTGATGGGATTATTATCGCGTCTATTCTTATATTGTTTGGGAAAAGTACAATTAGTTTTGTTAGTTGATTGAACAACACCCTAAATGTTTTTCTTTCAATCAATTAATTGTTGCATTGTGATTTGGATAAATATTCCAAGGCTTGTGTTGATGGCAAATGCATGGCGGAGGTCTGTAATGACAAGTTGCCATGGGAATAAAGTAATGTTTTCCTGGAAGATGATATTAGGGTTGATTGCCTTGATTATGCTTGCTTCTTAATTGGTTAATTAAGGAAGAATATTTGCACGGGTGGATCATCTCCAAGATCGCATCGTGGATTACCCCAAAAGGGCACTGCTCGATTCTCAGGCCGAAGGTCGAGTGGTGAAAAGGCCAACCACAGAAAGTGTGTCTCGCTCTTAGGTCACTCAGGGTCAGTGAAGCTCTGGACACCCCTTACCAAGTCTGGAACGGAGTTGTAGACTGCCGTGAGCCCAACATCTAAGACGTTGGAAGATCCTATTCTAGATAAAGGATGGAGATTTTGGTGCCATAAGATTTGGACCAAGTACTTCTGTTGGACAGAAGGGATACATAGTTCTCCTGTATGGGCAGGAGACAAAGATTAACTTGAAGATAAGTTAAGGAACTTGTTTGTCAAAAGGACTGCTTGTTTTGTTTTCATATTTGTGCTGCAAATTACACGAACGAACCCTGTGCCCTAAAAGGATTAATTAATGAAGCCGATTTTAAATATCGCACATAAATGTGATAGGACCTAATTAGAAAACTAAAGCTATCAAGGAAAGTGGGAGGACGGAATCCCCGACGGGTCCGACCTACGGTAGGGTGGTCCCAGAGAACTGGGAGGCTTCTCACAAGGATTTATCGCCGGTTTGACTTTAGGTATTGTTAAGTTAGAACCTGATTCATGCCGTTTTAGGGGACTAGAATGGAACTATGCCCTACGGGCAGAGAGGTTGAGTAGCGCATCCCTCTCGTTTCCCATTTTCTTTGAACCAAGTGCAGAATGGATCTGCTTCGGATAGGATATCTCTGCATAAAGTAGGATGTCCAAAACTCGACACTAGAATGCTGCTAGGAGACCTTGACGACTAGGAATCCAGATTTCAGGTCGATCCTAGTGGGTTTAGCCGTGAACATTCCGTTGTGAGACAGACTCGGAAAACCCTAGGCGACAATCCCCGAAACATTCCATGGAAGTGCCGGGCGGCAACGCTTAGATTCATTTCTTGATGGACCGCTAAAACGTGCTTAGATAGCCAATAGGGACACGTTACAGCACATCATAAATTGCAAATAATACAATAATGCTTTTTTGGGGCTGTAAATGGAGACCAAGTTTAGGAATTAATGTAGTACAAATATTTGTTAATGCACTTACTAACTTTTGGTTGGTCAACAACCCATCTCCGGCCCAGAAGGTGCTCCACCATGTACAATTGTTAAATGTATGGCAAGCAAAAGCACAATAGAATCCCCAAGAAAAAATAGGTAGGAAAAAGTTAGTCAATGATGGAGAAGAGACTTATAATCCAAGAATTCCACTTGAAAGAAAACCTCTAAGGAAGAACCAATAGACAAGGTGATCTAATAGTGCTCAAATCTCAACCTCAAGAAAGAAGCCACTAGCTCTATGTCTCCATACTGGTAAGAATGTGAAGGTATGCATAATCATGGGCCTTGAGAAAGGGGGGACACTACCCATCTCTATGCTCAACAAGATGTGAAGACAGCCACAAAGTCATGGCCAAAACATCCGAGGCTCTTGTCAAGGTAGAACTGTAAAGAAATACTCAAACACAAAATACAAATACAATCATATGAAAAAGCATTGTTGAGCTTAAAAATCCATTACATACTGATTACTCTTTGAAACAGCCCCAAAACATGTAAATTACCAAAAGTTTCATTAAACAGGGAACAGTTCTAGAGAGTTTCTATATCCCACATACAAAACCCTAATTTGCAAGAATCCCTCTACATCTATTCATAGACAAGCTGCCCACCATTCAATCTAACCTTGTCTTGCAAGTTTCAGCCATCAACCCTCTTCCACTAGCTATCCAACCTCAAGCGACTACTGCTATATGGTCTACGCCCAACCTCCCACTGCTGCCGGTGATCAATTCCCATCGCCTTTAAGAGGTTACATTGCTATGTTTACCAGTTCTAGCCCTTGTCACAACTCTATAGAAACAGAATTTGCATCCTTTTTCATTAATTTGTCTATATAATGATTTATTAAATTTGTTTCCTTTGCACTAATTAGATATAAAGAAAAGTGCATTGGAGCTGGCCACTGATGAGTGGTCATAGGTTATGGTGGACCCACACGGTGGGTTAGAGAAAAGATAGTTCACACTTCCACCTATATGGCCTGATTGGGCACCTGTGACCAGAACTCACACATATCAAGGTTAGACTCCCACACAAAAAGGATTGATGCCTTGAAGTCTGGGCTAGATCCGCCAGAACAGACAGTTACAATCAACAAGATGGCATGATCATAAAATGCTTGTACAATGTGCATGTGTGAGCTGAAAGCTTGAAATGCACATTTCTTTGCATAGGAAAGTCACATGAAGATTCTGATACCGTTTTTGCGATGTACATGGAAAAAGCTTTCATATGACACCTATATTGGGGGGGTCCCTAAATTTTAGGAGCCTCGAATTAGCCTAAAAATGCTAGTCCTAAAAAATAGGGATGTCATTCTAAAAATAGTAAATTCTGTACTCTGACTGTGCTTACTAAATTTGGTTGTTTCTATTCTTGACAGTATTCAGCCCAAAAAGGAAGGCCATAGAGAAGAGACAAGTGTCAAGACACTTGTCACACAAGTTTCCAAGTGTCCCACCACTTGTCACATCTCATGACATGTGGCTGGACACTTGTCTTGTGCTACTCCACTTTCCCCTTTTGTACTAGCTCTTCCCTCTCCTATAAATAAGAGCTTGTTTTTCTTCATTCAGCATCACTTTTCTTTGCTGTAAACTCATGTACAGCACCCACAGATAGCCAGAAACTGGCCCTATCCATCCCCATTATCATCCCCCACTTCTCCATTATCAAATTCCTCCATATTCCCTCTTCTATCACTGCTGTTTTACAGGACAGCAAGTCTGTAAATTCATTACAGCACCTCCTTCTCGAGCTCTTTCTTCCATTTTAGCAACAAGAAGCAAGCCCTATCCATGTACTGCTGATCAACGATGAAGAAAGGCTGATTTCCCCTCTTTCTTCTCTCATACTGTAAAGAAATCAGTTCTTATCATTGCATAATAGATAATGCATGTGTGTTTGTACATCTTTGCATGATCTTGTGAGAGTGAGAATTACTTCTCCTCACTCTCAGATTGATTGTAACTGAGCTCTTTCCTAAGGGACTTGGGTTGAGCAGAAATACAGGGTGTGGGGGGGGGGGGGGGGGGGGGGGGGGTTTGCCCATCTTCAACCCTCAATCTTGTCTCCATTACTTTTACATTTCCATGGCTGTAATTTTATGAGTAATTTTCATTTTCAGCTTTAAGTGTTCATTCTCTTTTATATTAAATCTCGAAAACAAGCGAATATCATAATTGTTAAGCATACTACATTGTTTCGGGGCGTTTACAGCTGCCACATCAACAGCTACAGTTGGATAGTGCAGGCTGCAGTCGAACAGTTTTTTCATTATTTTATTCAGTCGGCTGCATTTACTACAACCGACCTGGTGCTGGGCGTTTTTGTGTTTCTTGGCTATATATAGCCACTTGGTGGCACACTCTCTGATTCATTCTGATCTTGAGATCTGTCAACTGAGACTGACTGCACTTGGGCCGACAGAGATCGAGGTCTTCAAGGCAGAGACACACACAGATATTTCCTCTGCCCCCAAGTATATTTCTACACTCTTATACAGCATACGACACTGCAGATTTTCTACGTTTACACTGTCTCTTCTCTCTCTCTCTCTCTCTCTCTCTCTCTCTTTGTGTGTGTTCACTCTCTCTCAATCTTTGTCCTACGCTTCCGCATCGCTGCACTCTGACATGGTATCAGAGCAGTGAAGATGGACTGACTGAGTGCTGAACCTACCTGAAGAAGAGATTCCAATGCAACACAAGGCTATGTTTCCAGGATTCGAGGGCAAGCGGGAGGGCTGTGCATCGGATCAAGGCTGAAGCGAGTATCGGCGTGCGGGAAAGGAGTCCAGCTGGTGAATTTGCTACAAGTTATTGCTGTTCGAAGCGGAGGAAGGCTGTGTTTTAGGCCTTCTACTACAGATTGTACCTTTTCATCACCTCCGATGGGTGAAGAAGGTTCGGGTAACAGAGGATCCAGCCCTAACAGGCTACGTTTACACAGTTAGAGGGGGCTGATTTTGCGTTTGTGCAGGTATTGCAGGCAAACATGTCTACAGAGACTAATTTGGAGTTTCAAACGATCATGGACAAGAAGGTGCCTATCCTACCGGCTCGTCCATTGGATCAAAAGCTTGATGGTGACAATTACCACATCTTGCGGGTGATGATGTTGGCCATTCTAGAGTCTTATGATCTTGTGGAGCTGTGATGGAGGAGATTACTAGGACCTCAGTAAGAGATGAGTCCAAACTCTCTTCCAATGCTCATACGACCAAGGCCCAGTCTCATTGGGACAAACTGAATGCAAGGATTCGATCTTTTCTATTTCTATCTTGCACTACAGCCATGATAGCTCACATCGAGCACTTGACGGTGGCTCGAGCGATATGGTTGGAGCTCGACCAGATGTACAACTGGATGACCTTGATGAAGAGGGTTTCTTTGGAGGTGCAAATGCGGACCTTGTCCGTGAATAAATCTTCTTTGCTTCGGGAACACATCAACAAGCTTCGACAGCTTCAGATGCAGGTTCAAAATGCAGGGAAGCCTATTTCCTCTAAAGACATGGCAATCACTTTGTTGTCCCAGTTACCACCATGATTCGGTACTTCTTATTCTGCTCTTATTGCATCAGGGCGGGAGTTGACTCTTCAGTGAGAAGAGTTGGTTCCTATGGTCTTGGACCAAGAGAAACAGTTGAAGGGACAAAATGCTTCCAAATCGGAGGCTTTGATTGGTCAAGCCTCTCAGAAGAAGGGAAAGGACTAAAAGAAGAAAAAGGAGGACAACGAACCAAGAAGGACAAGGAGAAGGAATCGACCTGCCAATATTTGTGGTAAGACCAATCATTGGAAGAAGGATTGCCCCGACAAAGACAAGAAAGACACCAAGAAGAAGGACCCGAAGGATTCTGGGGCGGTGGCTGCACCCTCATCAGCTACTTTTCTACATTTAGCGGTCATTGAGGACCCTACACCGACGACTTTTGATGCTGCAATGACAGCTCCCCAGGCTCGAGAGTGGATTATGAACAGTGGTACCTCACAACACATGACTCCTTCCGTTGGTGTTGCCCACTTGCGACCTTCGCATGGGCAAATTCTCATCGGAGACACCTCTTCTATGTCTATTATTGCGCGGGGTGAGATGCAACTTATTCCAAATGGATATGGTGGTACCCACACATCCGAGGTGTTGCATGTGCCAGGCTTGGGGTATCATTTACTTTCGGTCTATAAGATTTGTTCTCTTGGCCTCTTCGTGGAGTTTGACAGTGATACTATTCGAGTCCTTGATCATGGATCGAGGAAGGTTCTCTCAGCAAGGTATGAGGAGAATGGCATCTACAAATTCAAGTCTTCTACAGCTCTTACCTCACTTCTTCTTACCTCTCAAACACAGTCTGAGATTTGGCAAGCTCGGTTTGGCCACCTGAACTATGCATACCTTCGGAAGGCGTCGCGAGGGTCTTTTGTCCGAGGGTTGCCAAACATAGTGGTGAGCCATCAGCCACGTGTCTCCAGCATTCGTAGGAAACTGCTTCAGGATGCGATTTCCAACAAAGCTTCGCAGCGGTCTACTTCACCTTTGGAGCTTGTATCTACAGATCTGTGTGGCCCGATGAGGACCGAGTCCCTGAAGGGGAGCTTGTACTTCATGTTGATCGTAGATGACTATAGCCGGATGACATGGGCCAATTTCTTGACTTTGAAGTCGAAGGCTTTCTCTCACTTCAAGGATTGACTTCTCTTTGAGGCGAACCGATCTAGCCAGCAACTGAAGACCTTGCATTCAAACAAGGGTGATGAATTTGTGTCTAACAAGTTTGCTTGTTTTTGTGCAGATAGAGGCATTCACCAGGAGATTGCTAACACCAACACTCCTCAAGAGAATGGCATTTTGGAGCGAAAGAACCGAAGTGTGATCGAGATGGCACGCACCATGATGGAGCACCAATAGACACCTCAGTCTCTGTGGGCCGAGGCAGTGGCTACCGCAGTTCACATCCTCAATCGATCTCCTACTTCGGCCATTGACAAGATGACACCTTTTGAGGCTTACTTTGGGACGAAATCTGATGTCTCTTATTTCAAGATCTTTGGGTGTGACGCTTATGTCCACATCTCGAAGACGCAACGTGACAAGTTTGAGGTGGCTTTCCGACGACAAGTCTTTGTTCGCTACAACTCCCAGTCCCAAGGTTATCATTTGTTTGATCTTGTCAAGTGGAATGTCTACACAAGCCGAGATGTGTTGGCCATGGAAGTTCTGGCCACAGAGGGGGATAAGGAGCACCTTGTCCTTGGAGATCCAAGGGAGAGTTGGGCTCCCGAGACACTTTCTTTGGAGCCCAAGCCTCTTGATGGAGATTCTTCTTCTGATTCAGAGTCCTCTTCCACCGGCCACCCCAGTGGAGCTTCCGTGTGTGGATGCTCCAGAGTCTTCAGCAGATGAGAGTAACGGGGGAGAGGTTGACAACCTCCGAGATTCAAGGATCGAGGGGGTCCCTGAGGAGTGGGAACTGCAGGATGGACCGCAAAGGTCACAGAGAAACCAGACACATTCTACGGAGCTTGTTTGCTCTAACTATTGTTTGATGACCCGTGTTATGTAGGATCGAGAGCCCACTTCAATAAAGGAGGCTTTGCAGTCTGATCATTGGTGGAAGTCTATGGAAGCCAAGTTGGAGACTATTGAGAGGAATGGCACTTGGTCTCTTGTACCTCGTCCCTCTCACAAGAAGGTGATTGGCATCAAGTGGGTCTTCAAGACCAAGTACCTTAGCAATGGTTCTTTGGACAAGCACAAGACTCGCCTCGTTGCTAAAGGTTTTGCTCAGCGCCCAGACATTGACTTCCATGATATTTTTGCCCCCACTGCTCGTATTGTGACTATTCATAATATTCTTACCTTGGCTGGCCATAGGAGATGGCCTGTCTATCAGTTGGATGTGAAGTCGGCCTTTCTCAATGATGACTTGCAGGAGGAGATCTATGTTGAGCAACCTCTTGGCTTTGGATCCTCGGATAGGAAAGTCTACAGGTTAAGGAAGGCCTTGTATGGCCTCAAGCAAGCGCCGCGTACATGGGACGAGAAGATTAACTCGTTTCTTCAATCGAAGTTGGGATATCGACGCTCAAAGGCCAATCCGCAACTTTATGTGCACACTTTCAAGGTTGGTGGTGTGTTGTTTATGTTGTATATTGATGATTTGATTCTGATAGGGGATCATGCACAGAAGGTTCACGAGACAAAGACAGCTTTACATCAGACGTTCGTGAAAACAAATTTCAGGCTTTTTCATTTCTTCTTAGGTCACAAGATTTATCAGTTTCAGAGGGGGATTTTCATCTCTCAGCAGAGATACATTCAGGAGCTCTTTGTGACTTTTGAGATGGAGACTTGTCGGCCCATTTCTACTTCTATGGATCCAAACTGAAAGGCCTTCACACTCAGACTCTCTCGTAACGGATGCTTCCAGCTACCGTCGATTGATCGGATCCTTGATTTGGCTTCTCAACACTCGTGTTGATCTTTATTTTGATGTGGTCTTTTGGCAAGGTTCATGAGTGAACCGAAATAGGTGCATTGGCAGGCTGCCCTGAGGATTCTTCAGTATTTGAGGGAAACCTCTGACTTAGGGATTTCTTATCCAGCAAGTATAGATGCTTCAGATCTTGTTCTTGCAGGTTGGAGTGACTCGGATTGGGTTGGCAATGTGGACCACCGGCGGTCTACTACAAGCTACTGTTTTACCTTGGGTACAAGTGTTATTTCTTGGAGTAGTAAGAAGCAGCCCACGATCGCCCTTTCTTCTAGTGAGGCAGAGTATCAGGCTGCATCTTCCACCACATGTGAGGTTCTGTGGCTTTGGAGATTGTTGGAGGAGCTTGGCTGCCCCCAGATTCGTCCTACTCATAGTGACAGGAAACGGCCGGAACGGCCCCCCGGCACGTGGAATCACCGTCCCCGGCACGTGGAATCACCGTCGCGGACCGCGTTTCCAATTGATGGAACATTCCCTGTCTGAAACGGGACAGGGAACGCCACGTGACACAACTTACCTGCGGCTGGCCACCCGCTTATCCTGCGTGGTCGATCTGGAACCACGTTCTGCTCCTGCCTGCACCCAGTTTGCCTACTCCCGCCTGCGCCCAGTTCGCACTCTACTCCCGCCTTGTCCTGGCATGCGTCCTGCTCCCGCCTGCATCCTGCTCCTAGCCACCTTCTTTCTCTTCCTTCTTCTTCTTTCTTCTCTTCCTTCTCTTCCCTCTCTTCCTTCTTCTCTCTTCTTTCTCCTTCCACCTCCAACCTCTTCCTTCTCTTCCTTCTTCTTTCTCTTCTTTCTCTTTCTTCTCTTCCTTCTCTTCTTCCTTCTACCTTCTCTTCACTTCTTCCTTCTCTTCTTCCTTCTTCCTTGAACCTTCTCCCTTCTCTTCCTTCTTCTCCTCTTCTCTTGAGTCTTTCTTCTAAGTTCTTTTCCAAGTTCCAAGTTCTCCTCTTTTCTTCTTCTTCTCCCTTCTCTCCCTTTCCCTTCTCTCTCGACTCTTGAGTGAGTCTCGACTCTTGAGCCTTCTCCCTTTTCTCAAGCCTTCAATTTTCCGCCTTCAATTTTTCGTTCTCTCAACTCTTGAGCCTTCAATTTTCAGCCTGAAATCATAAATGGCTTCATCTTCTCGCCCCGCTCGTCGGGTTGGTGGTCGAGGAAGAAGGTCTGACGATTAGTCATGGTGGGAAGAAGTAAATGCTTACCGCCCTTTGAGTGCTGGAGGATCTCGACCATGGACTTGCAAGCTTTGCCCATACAAGCAAACTAGTGAAGCAAACAAGGTAATCCATTGAGCCGAGCATTTGTATTTCAAATTTTTATTGATTTTAATTTTTCAAAGTTACTTAAATATTAGAATATGGACTACCAATTGCCACTTGTTCCATTTTAATATTTATGCATGATCAGGTCCAAGCTCATCTCCTACATGAGCCAAATTCAGAGGTGCAGTTTTGTCCGAATGTGACCTTGGAGAAGCAAAGGGAGCTTCGTGACTGTGTAGCAGGTCAACAAGCTTATCTTGCATCTAGACCACGACGTGTTGCAGTTGACCCTACAACTTTTGTGACACCATCCCCATCACATGTATCTAGAGTAGGGTCAGTATCAAGAAGTGCTACCTCCACACCTACTGCAAGCATTGCATCGGCCATGGCATCAACAACGCCACATGTTGCACGTAGACAAAGCACACTTGATGCTAGTTGGAATCCCAAGAAGAAGGAAGAGGTGGATACGTCAGTGGCACGCTTTTTTTATCATGACCACATTCAATTTCGTGCAGCAAAGTCAAAGTATTTTAAATTGATATGCAAGAAGATTGGTGAGTATGGCCCTTCGTATGTACCTCCATCATCAGAGACCTTACGCATCACTTTGCTCGACAAGGAAAAGCGCCTTGTTGAGCAAGCAACAGTGACTAGAAAGAGTATGTGGGCTAAAAATGGAGTTTCCTTGATTACTGATGGTTGGAGTAATACACGCAAGTGATCCATTCATGGTATGGTTGCTTATTCTCGTGGGAAAATGTATTTCATATCTTCACATGATGCATCGGGGACAGGAAAGTCAGCAGATGTACTTGCAGGCAAAGTGGGTTACAGGTGTTGAGTTTATTGGCCCAGAGCATGTTGTGGGATTTGTTGCAGATGGAGAGCCCGCAAATAGGGCAGCAGGTGCTATTATTCAGGGATATTATCCGCAAATCACAGTTTCATATTGTATGGTTCATTGCTTAAACAACCTACTAAAGGATATTGGTAACCTGTCATGGATTGCACATGTCATAGAGCAAGGAGCTCAAATGGTTAGCTTTGTTTTGAATCACCAGTTTCTTCGCCATCACTTCTCTTTGCGGTCGAAGAAGACACTTTTAAAATACTCTGATACCAGATTTGCCTTTAACTTCTTGATGCTAGGCAACTTAAGAGAATGCAGTGGTGCCTTGAGGCAGTTATTTCTTAGTGATGAGTTTACCTCATCAACATTGGCAAATACTCCTACAAGTATCTTATGCTTAGAGAAAGCAAATAACTCCACTTTTTGGAATGATGTAAAGCTGATAGATGCTATGGTATCACCCATTGTACATTTATTGAGGGTTATGGATGCTATGCAACATTGCATTGGCAAGGTATAAGAGGCTATGGATAGGCTGAATGAAAAGTTGCAGGAGTTGGCACCAAATGATGAGACGTATGAGGAAATACACCATTTAGTTGTGACGAGGTGGAACTCCTATAGCTCACCCATGCATGCAGCTGCATTTGTTGTGGATCCTGAGTTCCAGGGCAAGGGTCAAGAGAATGATACTGAGGTTATGGATGCATGGAGACTTATATTGTCTCGTCTAGTGCCTGATCATGGCACTAGACGAAAGATCAGAGATCAGCTTTCATGTTATAGGACCTTTCGGGGTTCTTTTGGTTGTGGGGATGCATAGGAGGATCGCTGTAAGATTGGGGCAGCTTTGTGGTGGGAGAACTATGGTTCGGATGGTCCTAAGTTGCAGCAACTAGCCGTCCGTATTTTGAGTCAGTCAGTTAGCTCCTCTTGTTTGGAGCAATTGTGGAGTACATACGCTCACATTGCTTCAAAGAAAAGGAACTGTCTTGATGTGGAGAGGGCAAACGATCTAGTATTCGTTAGTGCTAATTTGAGGATGTTATGTAACAGTATGACAACAAAGCCTGATCCATTCACAGAGTGGGAGATGCAACAAGAAGAGGAGACACATGCTGATGTTGAGGGAGATGCAACAATTCATGATACACATGATGATGAGGCTCGCACTTCAAGAGTGGCTAGAGCAGCCTCAGATCATGATCATGATCTTTGATTTAGTTTACTTATCACGAGTCTCATGATGCATAACACATTTACATTATATATGATATTATGATCATTGATGACAGTGTGACACTTGGGCTGTTGACAGTTGTGCCATGCCGATATTATATTTGTACTTGAGTCTTGCAATCTTGCAGTTGCCCTTTGGGCTATTTTGGCATGCCGCATTTTGCTTCAGTCTAGAGATTAGACTTTATATTTGTAGTCTTTTTTGGGGCAATAAGCATGTTCTTTCAAAGATTAGACTTCAATTTCATATTTGTAATCTTTTAAGTTTTTTGGCAATGGTACCATAGGCATGTTCTTTTAGCTTAGACTTTAAAGTTTAGTTAATTGTTCATTGTTTTATCATTTTTGGCATATGTATTATGAATTTTATTATTTATAATTGAATAGCTTACCTCTTGAGCCTTGTAAGTTGCAATTCAATTTCTAATGAGTAGTTTTAGAATAATGCATGATATCTTAAAGTTAAAACTTAAAATGATTTGTCCTTGTGGATTATATACCTTGGTTTTAAGTTTTAACACTCCAGAGTCCACATGGATTATGAGTGAAATATTAAATTTTTTTCATGAATTTTGATTTTATAAATGCCATTCCCGTTCCCACGTCCTCGTTCCCTAGGTTTGGCGTTCTCGTCCCCGTCCCCGTTCCCCGTTCCCGTTCCCTGTTTCATGTTTCTAGTCACTCCTACTCTTCTGCGGTGTGACAATGAGAGTTGCATTGCCCTGGTACGAAATCCTATATTCCATGCCCAGACGAAGCACAATGAGATCCAGTATCACTTGATTCAAGAGAAGCTTCTGGATGGGACCATTGACGTGGAGTACTGCAAGACGGAGGATAATCTTGCAAATTTGTTTACGAAGGCACTTCCCCAGGCTTTCCTTCATCAACATTCCAGATCCCTCAGCTTGGTGTCTCGTCCAAGTTCTGAGAGGGGGTGTTAGAGGTAGAGTCATCCCCTGGACAAGCTGTGTTAGGGTTTATCTGTTTACAAATTTGTCGGATAGATCTATCAGGTGCCACATCATCAGTCCCGGGCAGGTAGACACATCAACAGCGTACAGCAGAGTACAGTGCCACGTCAGCAGGATGCCACATCAGCAGCTGCAGTCGGATAGTTTTTTTCATTATTTTATTCAGTCGGCTACATTTATTGCAGTCGACCTGGTGCTGGGCAATTTTGTGTTTCTTAGCTATATATAGCCAGTTGGTGGCACACTCTCTGATTCATTCTGATCTTGAGATCTATCTGCTGAGATTGACTGCGCTCGGGCTGACAGAGATCGAGGTCTTCAAGGCGGAGACACACATATTTCCTCTGCCTCCGTGTATATTTTTGCACTCTTATGCAGCATACTACACTGCAGATTTTCTGCATTTAGACTTTCTTTTCTCTCTCTCTCTCTGTGTTCACTCTCTCTCAGTCTTTGTCCTACACTTTTGCATCGCTGCACTCTAACACCTGCATAGTCATTCCAAGAGCTTATCATTGTCAGTTTGCTGTCGTTTTCACAACCAGATCAGTCATTGACATCTTCAGCCCTACAATTTTGGGAAAGTGCAACCTGCATAGCTGTTCTCTGCCATTTGCAGCAGCTGGTCACTGTTTGGAGGCTACCTGCTACGATTCAAGATCAGTTCAAAGTATGACGCACTATCTAGCTCATCTCTCTGCCCTAGTTCTTTCAAAGACACAAATTTGAGGTTTTGTATGCACCCTGCACAGTGTCTTTACTGCATTAAGCATTGTATTATTCATTTTCCATTCTTCTTCCATGTTCATTGTCTCTGAGTTACTCTTCACCTTTGAGGTCTATCATTATCACTTTGTGTCTATATACATATGTGTTTATCTTCTGTTTCTTTACAATCCCCTCCATCACCAATCATACACGCAACACTATGATTTTGATGTTATACCAATGGTCATGCATTGGGACTTTCAACCTATAGAGGCAACTTCAATTCTCCCTAATCATTATACAAATCTAGGAAGTGAGCTCAAGACCAACCATTACCATGCATTCAGCCTACCAACTAAGCTCTCTCTCAAATAGCCAATGATTTTCATTCAAAGATTATTCCTTACAAAAGGGGTTGAAACTTTGAACACACAGAAGTACAAGACTCACGACCAACTTTTTCACCACCAAATAAATCGAATTCAAAGGATGTTCAAAATCCTAAAACTAACTTACACTTCGGCTTGTGCATAAACTTCTGAGCCCAAATTTACTAGGGTTTTCAGCTTCTTGAATCGGTTTTGTTGCAACAGTTTGATATTCTTGGACAAATCTGAGCTGTGATGAGTAATCTCAGCTAAGGATAGCTCCAAACATTGAAAAATGAATGCATTAACATGCAGATAGTACATCACACGTCAAGGTGGCAAGGACAACTTTAAATGTTGAAAAGAATCTGATAAATCTATGGAAATGAAGATAAAATACAAGTGAATCGTGATACTAAGACAGAAGAGCATATTAAGCTGGTATGCAAGAAACTTCAAAGGTGATCTGTTTCCAATCTAATTGACGTAGGCAATGAGACCATCAATCCAAAAATAGAACTACAAACAGCTTCTCTAGCAAGTCTGAAGTCAATGCTAGTTTGCATCTTTGACAAGCCATACTGAACCTCAATGTATCTTCTTGGGTTTATATCAAATACTGACTACTCCAAATAAAGTTATTTATCTTGCAAGAAAAAAGAAGATTTGTTCAGTATCTATGACACAGGGTATTTAATTTCTCCATCTCGGTTCATCAATGTGCCTACGTGCCAACTATTGATGCCATTTTGTATCTTCATTGTCGCCTTTGCTTATTAACAGCAATAATGCATCAATGCCTCATAAAATAAGCCCCTGATCTGTAGGCTTAGAAATTAGATCAAACAGGTTGTCTTATGGATGGACACCAACTGTAAGTTGAAAGATATGAAGCAGTTGCCTTAGCTAACTGCAAAAGTTTACACCACTTACTGCGCATGTTAAAGATTAGAAAATTGCACTACATGCAAAAGCTTCAAATCCATAGAAATATATAAACCGACCTGCAAATTTTACCGCTCCACACTCGAATACAAGTTTGAACACAAAAGGATACAATATCTTCTGCTGCTCCATCACCTTGTCCCTGCATACAATGAATCATGCGCAATCAAGCTAGAAGATTGATACAGCTATAAAGGTATCTGATCTTTTTGTTGTTTTACGAATTTAATGACATAGCTAAACAAGCATCTGATTTTAGCCACCTCTCTGATATGACCCGAACAAGGTCAGGCTTCAGTTTTTGTTCGATGAAGGCCTCAAACTTCAATACTTTAGCATCTTTTTCCTCCTGTTTTCTGGTTGTTGACATTGTCTGACAAAAATAGTAACGGCGTGTAGGACAGGGGCTTGATGAGGGAGTCTGCGGCTGCCTGCTGGTCGCCCAGCGCAGGGAGAGCTTTGTACTGCACGGGTTCGTTTCCGTCTGGAGGTAATCACATACTCACGAACGCCTCCATCCACCCAAGGGGAAACGTAAATGTGTGACGTAAATGTGTGTGTGTGTGTGTGTGTAGCAATAGCATTTTTGTGTGTTGTGTGTGAGAGAGCATTACTCATTCGGCCAATAAGCTGCTTAAAAAAAATAGTGATAGCATTTTAACCAAAAAGCCTCAAACGAGCGTAGATCTCATTTTCAAAAACCCCTATGTAGCAATTAAACGTTCGAACAACAAAAAACAGCTTCAATCACCTCGATTGTTCTTGGCTCGTTAACATAAACTAGG